>NW_004524808.1:485738-487335 GCF_000260255.1 Octodon degus
GCAGGGTAGGAGGAAACTCTCTGCACACTCACCGGACCTGGGCTATGACTGGGTCTGGGGGCTCCCCTTGTGCCAGTTTCATGCATCCTAACAGCAATGGATTTGACAACAAATGACTAACAAGATAAGAGGACTGTACTTTTATTAATCTAAAAAAAGTTATTCTCAAAATTGCACCTGTTACTAAAGTATTAATGGAGAAATTAGATTCTCTGACTTCTCACTCAAGTCTTCTAGCAACCACAAGGTGGATTAGAAAAGTATCTGTCTAAACCCAGACCTTAAGGCATAAGGATGTAGATCTGTCACTTTGGCTCTTGTGCTTCCTTCACATTTTACTACAAAATCTTTGGGGTCAGTGCATCTCCTACTTTAACACATTTTAACAATGATTTCTAGCCTCAAATAGGTTCAAAATTGCTGATCTAGAAATTGGTGCTACATTTTCAGGTACATTCTGGTTTTATACAAAAGATGAAATGAAAAGTTCATTACAAGGGTAGGGCAGTATATGCTTCACTTAAAATTTCTAAAACAAAGAGAAATATGACCTTTCCAAAGAACCTTCCCTTAACCCAGAGGTTTACTGAGTACTGAAAAGTATCTTTTCTGACACTTTTTAAACACTGTTAGCAATACCACTTTGGAGCAACAATAAAAAAAAAATTATCGGCTAGTACTTCTAGAAGTTTTCTGATAAATTTAAGAAGTTTTAAAAAAGAAGTTAATACTACAAGGCAAGCTATTTAGCTTACACACACCTGTTAGTTACCAACTATCTCAATATAAATCCTGGGTTTCATCAATGGACCTTCAAAATAAAATATAGAAATAATTTAGTATCTGAGACCATCATTCTATAGGGTGATTTGTAACCCTGATTTCAAATTATCTGTTAAGAATTAGTTTCTTGTTTTTATTGGTCCTATTCAAAGTAAAGGTCACACTGGTGTTTATTTTGTAGTGTAAATTTGTTTTATGAGTTTTTGTTGACAGAATAATTCTATGGCTAGATGAGACCTATGCTGATTTCACTATGCTGTAAAGAATCTTGGCCTTGATCATTTTGTTGTCTGTATATAAAACCAGACCACAAATTGCTTTCTAGGGTCCATGTGGGAGTATCACCTGTGGGAAAATTAAACAATAGGAAGTAAATCTAGTTAACATAATAGAAAGGTATAAAACATGTTGTATGTGAACAGTGTGTTTTACTTCGATCTATTAGTTGAATTCGTGTTTTATTAAAAAACTTTTTTCTTTTGCTTTTATACTTTGTTGAATAATTTTTGCACAAAACAATGAAACCATCCAAATGTACAAGTCAGTGAGTTTAACAAGTAAGTGCATTTTTCATCCCACAAAGTGCCCTCATACTCCCAATGTGTATGATTTTTAGGAAATTAATTTTGAAATTAATTAGATATAAGCTAGTGTTTCCCGAATTTTTTATTATAAGGCAAGTAATACCATGTTGAAATACATATCTGATTTTTATCATACTAAAATGCCCTTATCTGACCCTCTTTGGATTGCAGCTCCCCAAATGAAAAGCAACAAAGGAATTTTGCCTTCTAGAGGAGTTTAGAACATTATA
>NW_004524808.1:487435-494628 GCF_000260255.1 Octodon degus
CAATGTGTTAATTATTGAAACTGTCCTACCAATTTGGTTTGAAACTGTCTCATTGCTATTTGTTTCTCAATAAAATTATGGAAAAAATAATTAAATAAAAATAAAAAGTTAGGTATACCATCTAACCTACCTCTGGAGTTACTGAGAGGATTAAATGAATAACATGTCATCTTAGACTAGTACCTCGTCCTTTTTCTGATTTTTTAAAAATGTTAATGCTATTCTCTTTACCCTGATACTCTGAAATTTCATAATAATATGCTTTATTTTGAACATTTTTAGTTACCATTATAGGAAATAAGAGACAGACAGTAATAAGCAGAATATAGATCTTTTGCAAATGAGAATCTAGAGATGGGGATCTTAAGATGTGGGAAGAAGGAGAGACAGAAGGGGAAGAGGAAGAAAAAGACTTAAGATATGTTATGTACATGAACCAATTCCCCACAATAAATATAATCATTATGCTTTGCAAAAGTATACTAATTTTTAAAATGTTATGGTAGTTTCTTTAATATCTTTTTATATCTGAAAACTCATTATTCAGTCAAGAGAAAGTTTAGATGATTTATTTCACTGCAGTGTTTCTTCTTTTCCTTTATGGCTGCTATTATTTATGTATTATTTGTTTATTTATTTTTTATACAGGGCCTTGCTATGCAGTTTGAACTCATAGCTCTCCTCTGTGTCATCTTTCCCAATGCCAGGATTACAGGCATGAGTGTTGGGGCCAGCACATCATGCCCAGGAATCGGGCCAGCACAGCATGCGGTACTGGGGATCAAACTCAGAACCTTGTGCTTGCCAGGCAGTCACTTAGGCTGCTGAACTATTTCCCCAGCCCTGGTCGCTGTTATTTAAATAATATCGTTGCTTACAAAATTGGTTACCATCTCTAACCTTTTTTTTCCTATTCCCATGTCTTTCTCTTTTTTTTTTCCCATGTTGAGGTGTTTCCCCAATTTGATTTTCTAACACATCAGTTCAAATCTCCTGGTTTGGCTTTCATTTTCCATGCTAAAGGGCTTTTATTCTGTGTTCCTCTTTTAAATTATTAGTATTAAATAGTTTCATTTTTATGGGAGTTGATTTGTGGAGTAAGGGTCTCATCTCACTATGTAACTTACAGTCGGCCTTGAACTGGTAGTGATTCTTCTGCCTCAGTAGTGCTGGAATTACACACATGTGCCACCATGCCCAGCTAATAGTTTCATGCTTTTGTTTCATAGATTTTATGTAATTCCTATCTATCTCAGTATTTTTTTTAAATTTTCTTTGAGTTGTTTATGCCAGATATGGTTTCCTCAGAATTTTTTCTCTATTTTTTGTTTAAATTTCATTTTTAAAGGTTTTTCTCTAATATCTTATGATCTATACTGCTTCTTTTAAAAAGAGAGTACAAACTAGAATTAAAACAAAAAATTACAAGTAGTACAGAATTTCACTTAACAAAGTAATATGAATTTCACAGTATTTGTTGCAATACAAAGTGTTGTCTTCCAATCAGTTATTCATATTACCAGATATATGCGTGTCAAATTTGGAGAAGAAAAAAATGTATAAGAAATTAAGAAGAGAAAAAGTATCAGCAATTGAAAAATGGAGATGATATGAATTAAAGCATTAACTGTTTCCATAAACCAGCAGAAATTCACAATACAGTTGTCGAAACCATCCTGCTTACATACATAGACAAATCTCTGTAGTGGTTCTTTTATTTTTGAGAGGCAAGTATTAAATAGTTGCATAATAATTCAGGGTATATTGTGTACCTTAAGCATACATGATCAAAGACCAAGCCATTTTTCATGAACCTCTGTGTCTGTAATATCTGTCTTTTGTTCTTAAGCAGTTCAGTTTCACTGAGAAGAAACTCCTAATCCTGCACCTCAGGCTAGGAGTGTGTGTATTGGGAGATGAGGTGCACAGGAGATATGTAAGCCTGATTGCAGTGGCTCCAGGAGCCAACTAGAGAAAAGAAGCTGGGAGTCTTCATTTTAGTATGTTTAACATACAAACTTTCCAATTAATCTTCCTGTGTGAGTATAGCACCTCATTTGGACCTCAGCTGTGAGTCTGGAGTTCTAAGACTATAAAAAGCACAGAAAGGATAATTTGCTTGGTTGAGAACACCTAGTGTCAGCCTACTTCTGGAAAGTTTCATCCATTCTTACTATGTGTTTCTCTACATGATTTACCCTTCAAAAATGTTTGATGCTTCCTATTCTTGAACCTTTCTTGGGAATATTTTGACTGGTGTGTCAGCTGGCTTCTTACTGCTTGCTTGTTATAAACTTACTGTGTTAGTTTGGGATCTACAAAAAAAGCAGCTATCAATAAAATTTTAAATGTGCAAGTAATTTATTGGTAGACTACCTGTGAGTGCAAATGAATAGGTAGGGAGCCCAAGGAACCTGACAAAGAGCATTTCTAGGATATGCAGTTCTGACTCTTTTGGAAGAGAAAGGGAAGAAATAAAGGAAGATTACGTTGGCAAATTCTTAGACTAAGATACAGTTTCCAGCATGTTTTGGCAAGGCTTTTTGGGAGTCCATGAACCAGAGTTGGCCCTCAGAGTCCCATGTCTTACAGGAATGAACCTACTTTATTGTTGCTTTGTTCTTGGTCACTAGTTGAATCAGAGTGTCAAATGGAGTTTGTCAGTCCATTGTACTTCTTGCAGTCAGAGATTGAAATGTACATCCTAATTGTGGCCCCCTTTGAATATCAGCTTTCTCTAATCTGTTAACTTTCTCCACTTACTTTTTATCATTGAAGATTTTATTCATCTATCCAATGTGCTTCTGCCTTCTCTCTCACTCTCTTTATCTCTAGAGTTCTACACCTTCTGGATACCTTTCCTGAAATAATATTTGGTCTTCAATAGGTGGTGGAGAAATGCATACATTTGGACTACTGCTTTTAAAAGGAACTCCATCATGGGTTCACTTACTCAAAAAGTTGAGTTACGGTTTCCTGAACCATTGCATGCATTACATCTTTAATGTATAATAAGAATCCCTGCTTATCTCTTCCTATAATGAAGTTCTGTGTAGTCACATTATGATCCCCATTTAGAACTTCCTGAGTACAACAAAAACTAAGGATAGAGACTTGAGAAGTGGCAGTTCACTGTGGTTTTTATTCTTCATTGTGCAGAATTATAGGAGAGGTCAGTGAGAGGGTTCCTTATTAAAACCAGTGATTTTTTTATCTTTTTAAGATAGGGTCTCACTATGCAGTTCTGGCTGGCCTTGAACTCACTTTGTAGCCCAGACTGGTCTGGAACTCACAACAATCCTCTTGCCTCAGCCTCTGCAGTTCTGGGATTACAGGCATGTACCACCATGCCTGGCTTGATCTTTAGACTTCTTTCTGAGTGAGCCAAATCTAATACGTATGAGGTGTGGTTCAGAAACCATTTTTACAAAAAAAAGTACTATAGTGCTCCTAAGAAATTCCACATAAGCCAGTAAACTATATCTAAAGGGAATAGGCTGTACTTGTAGAGAGGGGAAACTAGAAAAGTGTGACTTAATTTTACTTTAAGAAAACCCCTTTGACGATAGTATAGGGGAAAAATGTAAGGGCTGTTGCAATAACCCATACAAGAAAAATGGTACATTTACTAATTCCTAAGTGGCAATAGAAATGGAGAGAAAGAAATAGATTCATGGGGGCTGGGAAGATGGCTCAGTAGAATAAGTGCTTCCCTGGCAAGCACAAGGGCCTGAGTTCAATCCCCAGTTCCACCAAAAGAAAAAGAAGTAGATTCATGGTGTGTTTTAAGACTAAACTACTGTCAGATAACTTGGTTAGCATTGGAATATCTTCTAGCTAGGAGGCTTGTATAATCCTTTACTTATTTATTTATTTATTTATTCATTCATTTGATCTTTATATATCAGTATATTATAGGTTTTTCCCCTTCTTTTCTTCTGCAACACCTATTATGTATATACTGGTGTGATGAATGGTGTCACACATTTGTCTAAGGTCCTATTCAGTTTTATCACTCTGCTTTCTTTATATTCTTCAGATTACATAATCTCTATCAATATAGTATGTCTTTATGTTTGCTGCTTCTTCTGCATTTCAAATCTGTTGTCTGTTTAAGACATTATTGTCAGACCTTTTAATTCCTTAAACATGATTTATTTTAGTTCTATGCATGTATTTTTCACAGCATCTTAAAATCTTTTCTACTAATTACCTCTAGGCTCCCTCAAGGAAGTTTTTATTGTCCGTATTTTTTTTCCTATTTAAGGGTCATACTTTCCACTTTTTGACATGTCTAATTTTTTATTATAGCAACCAAGGATACTGGTATCAGTTAACATCAGACTCCTTGTCAGGGACAGAATTTGCTCATCTACGAAGCTTGCTCTACTCTCGCCTGAATTTCTTCACTATGGAGCAGGAGCTGAGAGGAACTTGGAAATATTCCTTGCTCACTGTTTCACACAGGTCCTCCTTATGAAGCAGAAGCTTGGTGTTGTGGGCATAACTCTACAGCCTAAAATCTAAGGGAGCATGACATCTGACACTGTCTACTAGGTGTGATGGAACCCTCCACTCACCCACTATCAAGCCCAACTCTGTAGTTCTGTTTAACTCAGAGCTGGATAGGAAATCTGGTCTTATGCTACATGCTTCTTCTGAATCCTCTGTATTTAGCTGAAGTTGAGGGTAGGAAAGTACAGTAGGTACTGCCATTGGCTTCCATCACCTACTCAGTATATTTCCACAGCATGGAACTGTGGAAAATGAGATCTGCTAGTGTTCACAAGCTGCCAAATCCACACAGAATATTTTTTGACATCAGGGACCTGGTTTGCTACTCTGCTACTGAGATGCTTAGAAGATTTCTGCCTGCAGGACAGAGCTGTGAGGCAACAGAGATACTCCCTGTACAGGCCCCTCTCCAGTGCCACAGTTTCCAATTGTTCTTACCAAGTTTCTATGAATTTCATTGAATAATGCTTCTCAATGTGTTGTCAGTCCTTTGGTAAATCTCCAGAGACTCTTCATGACTGTATTTGTTGATTTTTGAGCAGCTAAATACAATCAGTCCTATTTCCCAAGTCAAAAATTCAATCAACTATGAATCAAAAATATTCAGGAAAAAATTGTGTATATATTCAACATGTATAAATTGTTTCCTTGTCATTCTTTCCTAAACAATACACCATAATTACTTACATGTATTAGGTGTTGCATAAGTAATCTAGAGGTGATTTAAAATACAAATTGTATGCAAATAATAATGCTGTTTTATATAACAAAGTTAAACATCCCAATTTTTAGTAGCCAGGAGAATTTTCAGAGCCAGTTCCTCTCAAGTGTCATGCAAAGACTTGATGTATCTCTCAGGAAGAGAAGCTTCCTTGAGCTCTTTACATAGCCATTTGAGAAACCTGCCTAGTCGTGGTGTCTTAATAGAAAATGAATTTTTCAAAAAGATAATCAAAGCCAGACATCATGGTGCACACCTATAATTCTAGGCTCAAGCAGGAGGATCTCAAATTCAAGTTCAAGAACAGCCTGAACAAAATAGCCATGCAGCAAACTTTGTCTCAAAATAAAAAAAATTAAATTAAATTAAAAAGGAACTTAAACTAAAAAGACAAGATTTTTTGAAATTTTCTAATTTCATTAATGAAATTTACTCTAATTACTCCTCACTTTAACCTAGACTTTATGGCTTTATTTTTAGAAATTATACCAAAAAAGTAGCTTATCTATAGGGTTTATCTTTAGTGTTGAGTAGCCACAGATATAGCAAACATTCCAGCAGAGTTAGGAGCATAGATGCTAAGATCAGACTGTCTGAGTTCAAGTCTTAGCGCTTCAGGTTCTTAGCTCTGTGAATGAATTACTGAACTGTGCTGTGCCTCAGCTTCTTCATGTGTAATGAGTGCCTTATATGCCTTTTTGGGTGATTATGAGGCATGAATGGATCAGTACAATTAAATAAAGCTGACTCAAGAATACTTACTAAATCTTAGCTGATGGTTATTGTTGCTAGACATGTTAAAGGAAAATAATCACCTGTTAATTAACTGTTAAGACTGATAATCTCTATAGCCAAAAATTTTGGTCATAGAGACCCAGTCCTAGCCCAGGCCTGGTGAGTGTGTGGGAGAGCTTCTGGCTACCCTGCACCAGCAGAACCTACTGGTCCCAGCCCACGTGCAGCGAAGGTGACAACCTCTTCCACCCCTTTTGGATGCCTACCACCACTCCGCAGCACCTCCCATACCACGCCCACCAAGTAAGAATTTCTGCCACGTTCCAAGAACCCCAGACCCCGTCCTAGCCCAGGCCCTGTGAGTGTGTGGGAGAGCTTCTGGCTACCCTGTACCAGAGTGACCTATTGGTCCCAGCCCAAGCGCAGGGTGGGTGAGACCCTCTTCCACCACCTTTGGACACCCCCCACTACTCTGCAGCAGCTCCCCGACCCCGCCACTGAGTAGGAATTTCTGCTGCATTCCAGGAACCCCCAGAACAAGTCTTGGCCCAGGCCCAGTGAGTCTGTGGGAGAGCTTCCAGCTATCCTATGCTGGCATGACCTGCTGGTCCCAGCCCAGGCGCAGCATGAGTGGCACCCTCATTCACCCTTTTGGGACACCCCCCATCACTCTGTACTAGCCCCCAAACCCCACCCACAGAGTATGAATTTCTGTTGCATTCCAGGAACCCCCAGATCAAGTCCTAGCCCAGGCCTGGTGAGTGTGTGGGAGAGCTGCCTCTCCCCCCTACTCCACCTTGTCTCCTCCACACTCAGCTCAGGCCTGGAATACAGGCCTGGGGTGAAACCCTGCAGCTGTAATCCCTGCAGAGTGTGTAAGGGACAGAACCACCCAGCTAGTTCAAGAGCACAGCTTCTTGCCAGAGAGGCACAACAGGTTCACCCCCAAGGGCAGCAGCACGAAGGAGCTGAGCACAGCAGCCAGAACCAAGCCACGCACAGCTGGATAAATCCAAATTTTGTGAATCAGCACCTGAACTTCAGTAGGTGCTAAGGTTATAACTGCAACAAAGATCTACGAAAAAGGTCAGAAGACAGTGCTACACAAAATGACAACGAGAAGGAACAAAATGCAATCTGAGGACCCAAGCCCACCCATAACAAGTGCAGAAGACTCTAACGCAGAACAAATTGGGAATCACACAGCTGAAATCAATGAATC
>NW_004524808.1:494728-495643 GCF_000260255.1 Octodon degus
AGAGAGAGAGAGAGAGAGAGAGAGAGAAAGGAGTTTAAATAAATAAGACAGCTAGTAATTGCTTGCTTTTTTTGGTTATGATATGCTTTGGCAGTGCCACCACATTGCATCAACTTTGTTACCCTCAACATGGAGCTTTATACATTGTCACATGTGAAATAACCATAACCATTCTCCTCCAAAAGATAGCCATGAGTGGTGTTGGACTACTTTACAAAGCAAGCTGTTCTAAGACCTGGTGCTGCCACCTATCTCAGAAAGTTTAGCAGGGGAAAGTAGACTTTCTAAGGAACCTAGTTTATAGCTATGCTCTACTTTTCTATCCTTCATGCATTCAAGCACCTTTTATTCTCTTCTGTCTCTCTGTGTCTCTGTGTCTGTCTGTCTCTGTCTCTGTCTCTGTCTCTGCCTATCTGTAGCAAATGGTGGCAAATATATATGAAAATGTTTGAACCCAGCTCCAGCACTACCAGAGCTGGTGTAACATAGGGAATGTGTGTGAGAAAAGAGCCAACTGAGCATTATGTCTGTTCTTTTTTAATCATCATAATAAATGGTTTTTGATGGGCAAAGTAGAAACTTTTATGCTGATTCTTTCCATAGCTGAGTTTTACTTTTATATAAGTGATATAACAACATAGGTTCTAAAAGTCAAATCATGCGAGTCCCGGCCCAGGCGCAGAGTGGGCCGGACCCTCTCCCAGCCCCTTGGGCCGCCCCCCATCACTCCACAGTGCCTCCCCCACCCCGCCCGCCGAGGAGGATTTTCTGCCAAGTTCCGGGAGCCCCCAGACCCAGTCCTAGCCCAGGTCCAGTGAGTGTGCAGAGAGCTTCCTGCTACCCTGCGCCGGTGGGACCAGTCCCAGCCCAGGCGCAGAGTGGGCCAGACCCTCTCCCAGGCCCTTGGGCCGCCCC
>NW_004524808.1:495743-502105 GCF_000260255.1 Octodon degus
ATATATTATCATGTATAAAATATAAGCACAGTAATAGTAACTCATATATTTGAGAAAAGACGATAAGACTAGAACTTTATTTTGGTTTGGATTTTAGTCACCCCTAACTTCTCCTTTTACCTATGTGATTAGTGTCTTATTTTATTACTTAAGTCAAAACAGATTTTCATAAAATTCATGGTTGAATAGCTCTATGAATAGAAGACTTAGACCTGTATTTTCTAAGAGACAAATAATTTGGTTTCATTTTAATTTAATGTGGTTCTTATCTATCCACAAATGGCTTTTTAAGCAAATGCTTTTCTTTCTATACATTTTAACACCACAGAAGATAAATACTGGCACCGGTTATTGATTTGGTCACCTATAATCTTTATTCATAGCAAACTAAGCTCAATGAATTATAATACTTCACTGTTGATGAATGATCTGGAATCTTTAAAATTTAAATCTGTAGGAAATAAATAGCACTTTGGGTAATTATTTATCAACTCGTCCTAAAAAAAAGCGAGATGGAGGACAAGTAATTCTCAGAATAACTGGTTTTATTTTACTTTACAAAGGATAGTTTATACATATAATGTTGACTTTAGATTGATTTGGTATTCAGCAGATTAGGCTGCTTTAATATACTCGTTATACTCATCAGAACTGAAAACTCTGAGAAATATTTTACCAAAATTCCATTAATCTGTAAATTCTTAGTGCAGTTAAGATCATTTTATAATTAATGCACATTTGCCTCTTTAAGAAAAATTGCAAGGGCTGGCCATATAGCTCAGTGGACTAAAGTGCATGCTTAGGCAGGCACAGTTACTGGGGTTCAGTCCTCAGCATGGTGTGCCAGACTTGCCCCCAGGGCATTCTGAGACTGGGCATGGTAGTGCACACCTATAATCCCAGAGCTTGGGAGGCTGAAAACAGGGGGATCACTATGAGTCCAGTCTGTGTAGTGAGACCCTGTAGATCTTGTATTAAATACATTCAAAAAAAACAAAACATTACATCACAAACATTCTCAATTAATGATATTCTTCTTCCTGCCTTTATTCACCTGATAGATGAGTTTTTTAGGCTGTCAAATTGAAAAAAAGTGGGGGACAGAAATTCAAAGAAATTTGAAACTGTTTGGATTTCTTTGTGTGAGAAATGATAATGAACTATATAGAGATGGTAGTAAAATGTGTAAAATATCAAAGAAATAATGAGCTTTCAGTTAACCTAAATGCTTGTGTGGGCCTCTGCAGACCTCTGGTCAACACTAGTTGAGAAGGGCAATTTTACTGATTTGTAGGAAGATAGCCTCATTAAAGAGAACTGACCTGTATTAGTGCCAAATGTCTCTGTGATCTGTAGTCTTCAAAGTGGTTATTAGATAAAGGTAGACCTGAACAACAGAAATTAATTGTGCTAATACAATTCTTCCCAGGCT
Organism: Octodon degus; assembly: GCF_000260255.1. NCBI lineage: Eukaryota > Metazoa > Chordata > Mammalia > Rodentia > Octodontidae > Octodon > Octodon degus. Next base: position 497,176 of record NW_004524808.1, read on the forward strand.
TCTGCTCGGATCCCTTTCTTAGAATATCATATGGTTATTAATTTCAGTACACCAAGAAAAAATGTTGAGTCAACAAAGACTTTCAGTTACTTATTTCATTAAAATATTTATTCAGTTGAATGCATTAATGCTGTTACTAATTATTTCTTTCATTTTTTTTTACTTTTTAAATCTTGGCTTTAATTTTTTATTAGTACATGTCTATAATACATGCAGATTGCAATCATCTGGGAAGTTGGTACATGTACACAATGCAGCTTAATTCTTGCCTTCCTCCCTCTTCCTCTAGATCCCCTTTCCCCATTTTCATTCTTGTTAATATTCTTATCTCATGTTTATATTCTTTGAGATTATTAGATTCATGTACATGGCATATCTTTAATCTAATTAATTCAACTTTTCCTGCCCCTCTTCTGTCACCCTCAGTCTCCAAGAGTCCTCCTTTTAGAAGAGATCTATCCCCTTGTCTCCTATCCATTCTTTATTGTGCTCTTCATTTGTACTTTGCCTTTCTCAAATGAGAGATATTGTATGTTATTTAAACTTGTGTGTTTGGGTTATTTCATTATTAGCATTATATTTCCCAGGTACATCCATTTTCTTACAAATGTTTCGATTTTGTCCTGCTTTATAGCCTCGTAGTATTCTGTCATGTATAGACACCACCTTTTCTCAATCTAACCATCTGTTGATGGGTTACAGTTTGCTTCTGAGATTTAGCATGAATTGTGCTGCTGTTAACATTGATATGTACATATCACTGTAGTGTGATGATGTCTTTAGCTCTTTGGGAATGATACCTAGAGAGGATATAGATGGGTCATGTGTAATTTCTAATTTTGGTTCTTTGAGGAATCTCCACAGTTATTTCCAGAATTGTTGGACTAGTTTACATTCTCACCAACAATGTAGAAGGGTTCCTTTTCACTGCAGCCATACCAGCATTCGTTATTTATCAACTTTTTTTTTCTATTTAGTTCAGGGTCTATAGGGTCTCACTTCACAGATCGGACTTATATTGATTCTCTTATTTTCAGCCTCCCAAGTGCTGGGATTGCAGGCACACGCCACAGCACCCAGTCCCAATCGCTGGCTCAGTGCATCCCAGGGACAGGGATGGCACAGCAGGTCAACTGCTTAATAACTTCCATTCTTTCTGGAATAAGGTGTAATCTTAATGTTTCAATTTGCATTTCTCTAATAGCTAGAGATGTTGAACATTTTTTTCATACACTTGTTAAAAAAGTGTTTATTTCACTTGCCCATTTCTTGATTGAATTTTATTTTAAGTGGTCTAGTTTTTTAGTTCTTTATATATTCTACACATTAGTCCTCTATCTGAGGAATAACTGGCAAAACAATTCCCATTCTGTTGGTTGTCTCCTTACTAATTGTTTTCTTTGCTGTGCAGTTTTTAGTATGATGTAATCCCATTTGTTGATTCTTGCTATTGATTCTCTTTTATGTGCAACTGCACTTCCATTCACATAATCCTTTCCTGTATCTATGACTTCAAGGGTTTTACCTATTTTATCTTTAAGTAGTTTCATTATTTCCATTTTAATGTTTATATCTTTGATTCATTTTGATTTTTGTTTAGTGCCCTGTGAGAGATATGGGTCCAGTTTCAATCTTCAGCAAAAAGATACCCAGTTTTCCCAGCACCATTTGTTGAATAGGCTACCTTTTCTCTAATGTATCCTTTTCCAAGACTTATCCACTCTTTGGATTTGGAGCCTGGGTCAGTGCCCAGTGATTTTTAGCTATTAAGTTTCTAACACAACCCATAAATTTTTTGGAAATGAATTAAAATGCTTATATATTTTGTCAGGAAAATATCAGTATCTAGTTTCTGACTATCAATAAGGACTGTGGGCTGGAATAAACTGTTCTGTAATAGCTTGTCAATCAAGTCAGTGTTGTCACTTTAATCTAGGGAAATATACAAACTATACTGCCCCAGAAGTCATTATAGTATTTCGTGAAGAACTCTAGGCTTTCACTATTTGTCCTGCTTCTTTGACTTAATAGTTGTATGATTTCTGGCATTTTATTTATATCACTAAACCGTGAGCCTCAGTTTCTTCCTCCTTAAAATGGGAATATATGTCTCAATGTGACTACAGTTGAATGACAACTTATATAGATATTTTTAAATTGCAAATGTTGCATAGTAAACTCAAATATTGCATTGCATTGTCTAGATAAAGTCTAAAAAGTCATTCAATAAATTTTAAACAATATATAGGGCTGCTATACAGTGAACATTGACTATTCTTTGATAAATTGAGCAAGATAAATTAAAAACTAAAGAACAAATGAAAGATTTAAGTTAACAGTAGTGAATGACTCTAGGCTTAGTTATTAAATGGTATATTTGGGTTTTTAAGAAGATACAGAGTTTCCTTCTGTGGAAGTACTTTTAAAAACCTCATTGTAAATCTAGAATTTTTTGAATGACTGACATTACAACTATCTGTGTAAGAATTGCAGAAGAACTCATAATTAGGAAAAGATACAGATTAAAACAAATTATTTTTTCTCAAGCTGCACTATTCAATTTTGATAGCCACGAGCCACATGTGACTAGCAAGCACTTAAAATGTGACTAGAACAATAAAGATATGCTTTAAATATGAAATACATACTAGTTCTTTTTTTTAAATTTATTCATTTTAATGAGAAAATAAAATAGCACTGAAGCACTTTCAAAACAGGTTAGTAGGACAGTTACAATAATTAATACATTGCATATTGTTGTCTTCATAGTTATTATTCAGAGGACAAGATGCAGACATGATATCTTGCCTAAATAATATTAGTATAAACCTTTCTTCTCATTGAACTAAGAGAAAGTAGCTTTATATCTATCCTAACTAGTTTGTATATACATATATACTTTTTTCACTACAAAGTGGGTGGTCCTTTATTTATATTCCCCTTTTTTTTTGTTTTGTCAGAGATGGGTATTTCATTGCTGTTAGAGAAGCTGTACTTGTAGAAGTCTTTAAAGGGCCTTTTTTGCCAATACCATGCTGATTTTAATTACAGTAGCTTTATAGTATAATTTCAAGTCAGGAATTGTAATGCCTCCTGCCTTGTCTTTGTTGCCCAGGATTGCCTTTGCTAGTCTAGGTCTTTTCCGGTTCCAAATAAATTTTAGGAATGATTTCTCTAGGTCTGTGAGGTATGTTGGTGGTATTTTGATAGGTGTTGCTTTAAATCTGTATAACAATTTTAGGAGTATGGCCATCTTCACAATATTGGTTCTTCCTATCAGGGAAGTTGGTCCCCTAGCAGGGAATATCTTTCCATTTTCGGAAATCCTCTGTGATCTCTTTTTTCCAGAGTACTGTATTTTTCATTGAATAGATATTTTACTTATTTAGTTAGATTAATTCCTAAGTATTTCATTTTCTGCAGTGCTATTGTAAAAGGTATAATTTCTCTAATTTCCAACAGAAAATATAAACACGAGATATAAAATGTAAAGCCATATTAATATGCTGAGCTATAAATGGCTCAAGTCAACAACTTCTGACTTTGCCAGTCCTGTGGATAACCCACTACTATTATGGACTACTGGATTATATTGGATTATTTTTGCTGAATTCACGCACCTACAATATTTGAATGGCAATGGAATGGGGGATATAAATGAAGGAACATTTTGTAGTGAAAAAAAATAAGTGTATATATCTGTATATACAAAATAAGATAGATATGCAGCTCCTTTCTCTTAGTTCAATGAGAAGAAAGATCTGTACTAATCGTGTTTAGACAAGATATCATGTCTGCATCTTGTACTATGAATAACTACTATGAAGACAATATGCAATGTATTAATTATTGTAACTGTCCTACTGACCTGTTTTGAAACTGCATCATTGCTATTTCCTTCTCAATAAAATTAATTATTTAAAAAGGCCTTTTCATACTTGATGCCAGTTCAAATACTGTAGATACTTGGATTCAGCAAAATAACCCAATATAATCCAATAGTCCATAATAGTAGTGGGTTATCAGCAGAACTGGCAACTGTCAGAAGTTGTTGACTTGAGCCTTTTACAGCCCAGCATATTCTTAAAAAGTACAAAAAATAGCATTTCTAACAATTTTAAGATATATGTTTAAATAATAAGGCTACATTATATATGTTGGATTGGATAAAATGTTTTAAAAAATAAAAATTCACCTCTTCTTTTTTACTGTAGCTACTGAAAATGTTTACATTATTCACGTGGCTTGTATCATATTTCCACTGGATAATGCTGATCTGAGTGCTCAATGAACGGTTCAAGGCAAAATCACTCTTAAATTTAGGTCTTGTGAGATCAGATATTGAGGTTGAGGCTGCTACTACAATGTCAAGAATGCCACAATTTTTTTCTCTCTTCAGTCAGATTTATAAATATCCAAATTAGCTTTGACCCATGATCAAAGAAAATTGCTGCCAATTATGACACTGTATAAGTAGTATTCAGGGGGATTTTTGTATTCAGTTTTGAAAAGCTAATATGAAGAGTACTGGTATAGCAAAAACAAATAGTAGTAAATAATAAAAATACTTAAGGAAAATTATTTTTAAAATTAACAATCTGAAATGATCTCAGTTTTTTAACTCTCACTTATGTGAGAGACAGTCTGACAGGCAGACTCTGGAAGCATATTTGGTTTACGGTCATTAGGCAGCCCAGACTTCTTAGAAATTTGTAGTAGTTCTAATGCTGTATAGTGGGTTGATTTATTTTAAATGTTTCTGATTTGAGATAGAAAATAAAATACTACTTTCCATGTCAGTAGTGCCACTTTAAAAGGGAAATGAATTGATTAAATAAGAATAGACATCTACCTCTAAACATGGAAATGATTTTTAAATCTTTTAAAATTTTCCCTGAGATATTATAAAATAAGAAAGAAAGAATAGAGA
>NW_004524808.1:502205-503791 GCF_000260255.1 Octodon degus
AGAAAGGTATAGAGGAACTCAGATTGGAAATGAAAAAAGAAATCCCTGAATTAATAACATCTGCAGTAAAGAATCAAATGCAGAAACATATGGAAGAAACTCAGTGCCCACCCAGAACAAGTGCACACGACACTAGCTCAGCTCAAATATGTGAATTAATAGCTTCCATAGTAAATAAGCAACAGCAGAAAGTCGTAGAGGAACTCAGAGCAGAATTCTTTTCTGAAATAAAAAAAGAATTCTCAGAAGTCATAGCACCTGAAGTAGAGAATCAGCTACAGAAACATAGGGAAGAAACCCAATCTGAAAAAAAAAAACACTGCAGTAAAAGAATTTATAACTGCTTCTAAAGAAGACATTGATAAAAAAATACAGGAGATTAAAAAAATGATTGATTCCTTGAATGAGCAATGCAGGAAAGAAATAGATCTCATGAAGCAGCGTCAATGAGATATAGAGGAAATTAAAATCTCAATCACAAGCTTGCAAAACCGTTTAAGTGAAAGTGAAGACAGATTTTCAGATCTTCAAGACGCTGGTGCAGCTACTGAAAAGATAAGAAAAGATCCCTTAAAAACAACTAGGATGCAGGAAAAAAATAAGCCATCACCTGCAAGATAAGGCAAAGATGAACAATGTGAGACAAATAGGCATCAATAAGAAAGAAGGAGTCAATACAAATCACATTAAAAAAATATGAGCAGATGTAATAGCAGAAAACTTCCCAAATATGAGGAACCAATCTGACATTCAGGTAACCGAAGCATACAGAACACCAAGTAACCTCAACCCAATTAAAAGCACACTGAGACATATAATAGTCAAGATCCCAGAAATTCAGCACAAGAATAACCTACTGAAAGCCACTAGAGAAAAGAAGCGATCACATTCAAAGGAAAACCCATCAGAATTACAGCCAACTTCTCCGCACAAACCATGAAGGGAAGAAGAGCTTGGAGCAGGGTACTTCAAGTCCTCTATGAAAACAAATTCCAGCCCAGACTACCATACCCTGCAAAACTCTTTTTCAAGTTTGATGGAAAGGTGAAATACTTTCATGACAAAAAACAGCTAAAGAACTTCATTATGACAAAGCCAACCCTACACAGGCTACTGAAAGATGTTCTAGAGAGGGACCAAAATGACCAGAACTCCACAAATGAGATCAGAAGCAACCAACTAAATAGGGCAAGCAATTAAACACAGGAGAAAAAGAAGTAAACGACAACAGGTAAATAACATGTCAATTGTAAATCAATACATCTCAATTCTAATCATCAATGTAAATAGATTCAATTCACCAATTAAGAGAAATAGACTGGCACAGTGGATTAGGAAAAAAAGTCCAACAATATGTTGTATACAAGAAACACATGTAACTCATAAAGACATTCATAGGCTAAAAGTCAAAGGATGGAACACAATACTACATGCCACAGCACATGAGAAAAAAAGCGGGGGTAGCAATCCTATTCTCAAACAGTCTCAACTTCAAAGCAAGAATAATCAAGCGAAATAAAGAAGGCCACTACATACTGGTTAGGGGAAAAATTCAAGAGGAAGAGGTAACACTCAAAACAAGGATA
>NW_004524808.1:505207-513410 GCF_000260255.1 Octodon degus
TTTATATTAGTATTTCAAAACCAATTATTTTTATTTTAACATTTTTAGAATCTGTACCTAGAGAGTGTACGTAATGTATTTGTTTTTTTAAAAAAATGTGGCTTTCTATATCAGCTATTTAGTTGATAATTGAAGTACAGCAAACATGACTGTGGTGATCTTAAATGTAAGCCATCTTTTGCATTATTGTCCCTATTATTTCAAGTTTATTTTTGTATTGTTTGGCGCTCTCCAGTCAGTGTTCTGATTTTAGTCCTTGAAATCTCAGATTCGGGAAATTTAAATTGCTTTAGTATTAGAATACAGGCCCACAAGCAAGTTTTCCTTTTCAAGAGAGTGGGTAAGGGATAAGGCTAGACGGAGAGGTTTGTTCAGCTGTTTACCAAATTGAAATGTGTGTCTGAGTGGAAGAGTCTTTAGAGCACCCATTTCTTCTTGCAAGCTTTCATTGTAACAAACATGCCACATGGCAAATGTGTGGCAGTTGAAGCACACTATTTCCACGTAAGCGGCAATATAACCAATCAACTGGAAAAAAAGATGGAAATCAGTTTGCACTGTGGAGAACACTAAGTCTGCTTACTTTGTGACTACAATATCAGAGCATTGAGTTAAAATCATTTTTGATCAGAACAGAGACAAATAAAAAAGGGTAAAGTGCAAACAGAAAATAAGAAAAGATGACTTCTAATAAAATGAGGAGCTAGAGATAAATATAAAAATGAGTGAAAGAACTCCTAAGTTTTTATAAAATCAGGAGGCATAACATTCCTGAAGGAAGAGAAAAAAATGTAGGCATCTTATTGATGCTGTCTGGCTCAGCCTGGCCCTCCAGCACACTTGTTAAAAACCTTCTCATGCTTATGACTTCTCTATACAAACCCCATAGCTGCTTTGTACTCTCCTCTCCTGCGGGGCCTTCCAAGCTGCTTTCAGACATAGCAGCATTTTTTCTGTGCCTCTGATATCTTCCTCTGCAATGAACAAAGTGCATAGTTCACATTGGGACCCTCAAGCCCCTTTCCCATGTGTTGTACTCCACATTGTCCTTTCACATCTGACCTCGCATTTGAATCGTACCACTACCTTTTGATGCCAATTAATAGACTCTCAGTACTACATCACCTATCTTTGTCCCCATTTCATTGTCTATAAGGAGGCTATTTGGAGAAATTAACAGGGAGCCTACAAACAGCAGGGGAAAATGCAGGACCAACACCAGTTTTTCTGACTTTAGATTTCGTGTGCTTTTCATCCCCACCACTAACATTCACAGAGTGTTTCCTCAACAGCTACAGCAAAAACAAACAAACAAAGTCTTCTTTGACCCTGCCATTCCTGTTCTTCTGTCAGACTTTTCCAATAGGCTCATGTCCAAAGCCATGGCATAGCATGGTGGAAAGGCAGCTAACTTTGGAGTCATGCAGATCAGGGTTCATTGCCTACTCCTGTATAGTTGCATGATCTTGAACACACTTCTAAATCTCAATTTCCTTATGTCTGAAAGATGCTTTCTTGGTGGGGCAGTGAAGTTATTAAGTGGCAGTGAGTATACTGAGGGTTTATCACAATGAGAAACATGATAAATTCTAATTTATTATTAGATTATTAATGCCTGAGTGCTGACTTTGACCCAGGCTTCCCCACAGCACTTGATCCAGCCCAGGATGTTCCTAATTTTTTGACTCAATCTGATGGCCTTTCCTCAGGCTTTAACTTTCTCCTACTGTATATAACTATTTTCTCTAGTCCCCTAACTTTCTTAATACTATAATATTAATTCCTTTTCTGATAATTTCTTTTATCAAACATAGTACTGTGTTTTTCATTTTCTACCCTTATAAGTAAGCCTTCTAAGGTTTTATCTGCATCCATTGTTCTCGTTGACAAGATTGGTTAAATTAATAAATCAGAAAGGAGATTGTGTTGTGCAATGCATCTTTAGCCTTGATTCTTCCTTATTTATCTCCTTTCTACTTTCAAATACAGAAACATCACATTGGATTTTATTCATCAACAGACAGTTAAATCCTTAGAACTTTAGCAGTAGAAGGCTTCAATTATCTTATTCTATGCAAACATGGCAAGTGATGTTCTTGCCCAAAATGTCTTAATGTGATGATGATTATGATGATATTCCTTTTATTTTCCCACTAAAATTATAGAGCTGACACAGTAGTTTTACCTATATTTGTCTGATATTTTCTTCAGAATAATACTGTGAGGTGGGTAGAATCCTCAATTACCTATCACATTTTATAGATATTGTACAATTCAGGACTGTGGGTGTAGCTCAGCAGTACATGAGCTGCCTGGCATGGCCAGGTTCCTGGGTCTCATCCCCAGCACCTCCTACACCCCAAATAATCCGACTTTGGCTGTAAGAAGAGTGCCCTTCTCTTTAAGCCATACCATTTTTGCTTCGTATTCTATGTAATTTCCTTGATATGTCTGGAATGCTGGATTTTCATCTTAACAATAGACAATACATTCTTATCTAACAAAGAAAATTAAGAAAAACAAGTAAAATTCATGACAATAAATTGAGTTACTTATTAACAGATAAAGAAGAGTTATAAATTTGGAGTCTGAAACTTAAGTAATAAGAGTTTGAAGAAAGTATTTGTGTATTTTACTTCAGTGCAAAGTTTTTACTAAAATGTGTAAAATTTGTGAGCTAATAAGAGATGACTCCTGTATATAGATTTAAGCTAACAAAGATATGAAAGTTACATTGTCAAAGACTTTAAAGGGTAGGAAGAGAGGCTTAGTTTAAATGGGGGACTTCATCTCTTTAGTTAGAGAAGTCTTCATGTTACCATAGATCACATCCATTCATTCATCATTCACTCTAATTGTCTTTTGTTCCTACCTAATGAAGTATGTTGTATGTTTGTTTTACAGATCTAAAGCGGGAAGCCAGTATCTGTCATATGCTGAAACATCCACACATTGTAGAGTTATTGGAGACATATAGCTCAGATGGAATGCTTTACATGGTTTTTGAATTGTGAGTGTATACTTCATTTCTTAAGGAGTAAAAGCTTTAAGCAATGTTGGTATCACATAATGCTAACACTTTTCTTTTAACATTTAACAGTATTTTTGAACTCATCTATTTAGAAAGACTTTCAATCACAAGAAAAAATGCTATCGTAAGGTTCATAATAGTAATGAAAACAAAAGGTGAGCATATTCAGCTACCTTCCGAGAAGAGGCTGCAAAACAGATAGGGTTTAGAGGATAGGAAGCTCCAAAGACGCGCAGTTCTGACCATGAAAGTAGAGGCTTCCATGTAGCATGACTTTCTGGCAACAGCGATAATCATGTAACTTCCACTTTTGATATAATCACTGTGTTGCCATGTGAGTAAAATTTCTAACAGTGTAGCTTCATTTCAGTAAGCTATTTGACATATTTTTCACAGAAATTTTGCAGGATAGCAAAATATGAGCTAAGGATAGTACAACTAAGTAGTCCACAGCCGCTAGTTGGATGATCATCTGAAGAGTTTGTATGAAGTTTTATAGATAGAATCCTATATGCAAGGTTTTTTCTTTGATCCTGTTCTCTCAAAATTAATCAATAACTTCGATTAGGAAGAAAAAAGTGAGTACATTTGCTAGATATTCAAAAATGGCAGGATAAAAAAATGGCAGGATTAGAGATTATATTCGTTATCTAATGCTTCATAACAAATTACTCTAAAACTTAGTGGCTTAAAAGTGCAAATAGTTGGGCTGGAGAGATAGCTCAGCAGTCTAAGCATCTGCCTGGCAAGTATGAGCACCCAGGTCCAATCTCCGGTACCACATGCTGAACCCTTGGCACATCAGGCCAGCTACCAAGACCAAGCGTGGTGGCCCACACCTGTAATGCCAATGCTGGGGAGGCTGAGACAGGAGGATCACTGTGAGTCAGAGCTGCATAGTGAGACCCTGTACCAAATAAATTAATATTTTTTTAATTTTTAAGATAAATGCAAATATATTGTATCATTCTGTGTATCAGGAATGTAGACCCAACTCAGCCAAGTCCTCTGGTTAGGGGTTTCTCATAAGGTGGTAAGCAAGGTGGTGGCCAGGGCCAAAGTCATTTTAAGGCAGTGGGATGGATCTGTTTTCAAGATCACTCATGTGCTTGGTGTCCGTCTTCAGTTCCTCTCAGGCTATTGGACTGAGGGCCTCAGTTCCTTAAGAGCTATTACCCTGATGCATCCTTTGGTTACTTGTCATTTGAGCCTCTCCATAGAACAGTAGAGCAATATGGCCAGCCATTGTCTTCGTGGGGACAGGAGATGTCACACACTTATAACCTAATCTCTGAAATTGCACACTGTCACTCTGCCATATTCTGTTAGTTGTAAATGAATCGGTAGATCCAGCCCACGCATCAGGGCCTGAATAGCACAGGTGCAGGTATCTAAGAGGCATTTCACACACTGTCTTCCACAGAGGGCTAGCTAATAAATTGGCTATCTATATCACAATTCAAAACTATCTTACAAGTTTGTAGTGAAAGAAGTGAAACAAAGGTGAAATTTAAGACCAGTTAATAAAGACCCATTGTTTCAATACGTGCATGCAAAATCAGTGTAAAAAGATGTAAATGTCTTACTTAGTCATTTGCAGCAGCTTTCGTGCCTTGAGCGGAACATTAGGTTACATCAATTTAAAGTATCTTGTACTATATTCCGAATAAAGCCACACTTCCACTGCACTGTACTCCGCTCCTTCCCCGAGAGTGTTCATGGTAAGCCAGACACCAGAATGTTTGCAGAAGGAGATAGGCAGAATGAGAAAAGGCCTGGAAGTTCGGTCACAGAATCGCAGCCTTTAAAATCTTTGATAGGAAACCTACTAAAAGAATTTTGAAAACTTTAGATCCCTTTCCATATCTTTTTAAGTTAATACATAAAAATTTTTATTGTGACAATATCACTTTCAGTGTATTGAATATTCTCTTAAACATATTTTGCTCACAGCCGCAGAACTGCACCTTTATCTCATTCACTTTGTGAGAAGTGTCTGCTATGTGACCTACATGGCAAAGCTCCTCTTCCTTGTCACTTAACCAAGTCAGAATTTCTTTCTATGAGGAAAACGTCTCACTTCATTTTTCAAATAAAATTAAAGTGTTAATAGACATCCCAGTGACACTCCTTACTATTGATTTCAAATTCTAAAATAGATAAGGCTCTGCCATGAACATGTTATCTATATGAAATAAGGTGACACCTTTTTTCTTTTTTAGTCTCTTTGCTGTACTCCCAGGAGTGTCTCACTCTCATAGGACCCCTGTATTCTGCGGCTGTCTCTTGAAGCTAAAGAGACATTTCAGGATAGGGGAATAGTTTAGCTGGCTGATTAGAGATGTGAAAGGAAAAACAGCAGATCACAAACTTGTTTCAGGCAGACCACATTACAGTAAATGAAAATCTGAAAATTGTTGCCTTAAAATATCTCAACTCATGTGTCCCCTGGAAAGACTTGGGTACTCTGGACATATCTGAACCCCACAATGAAGACACTTAGCTCAGAAAAGTTCTTGAAGGCCCTGTAAGTTTTATTACCTAGGAATGTATTAGTTTGCTTATTCTTCTAAGAGTCCCCAGAGCAGAAGGCCAAAGGTAGAAAATAATCAGTGTTTTTAGTTACCTGAAAGTTCATGATATATGAAGTTATACACTTATTCAGTGTAGCTTTGCAGGTCATAACTAGAACCAATAAGTGGCAGATTTCACCCTTAAGTAAAGAAAGACCCTCATGATGAGACTTACTCATTGAATAAAGCAAGCTATCTCAGACTATGCAGTTACTCACTGGAGATGCTTTCATAGAGCTGGATCCATCCAAGTGGGCAGAAGATAAAGTTTAACTTTGGGACTAGAGAGGACTTCTAATATCCTTTCTGATTTAAGATAGTAAAATTCTTTCAGAATGACTTCTTTGGTTTAATGTTATTTTCTATTCAAGAAACATGTTTCTGTCCATATTTTTATTCTCACAAAACTGAAAGCAGATTTAATAATACACGATGAAGTAATGAGGATTGCAGAATTTTTAAATTCATCTACATTTTTCCATGTATGCTATTTGTACCAAAAACCCCAGATGAAGGTATAATAGAGAGAAGATTGTCTTTGATGTCAAAATCTAGGTTTTAGTCTTCATTGTTGAAACAGTCTGTACAAGACATTTCATAGCTAGCTGTGTATGCTCCAATTGATTAAAGTACTTCAGTGGCCATATATTGCAGTATGATCCCCATGATGAATATGATCATAATATATTGCACACATGTACTAATAAAAGTAAAAAAAAAAAAGAAATGAGACTTCATTAAACTTGGATACTTAAATACCAGTGCCCTAACTCTAATTGTAACTCAGATCACTAGAAGCGAGACATGGTGGCACACTCCTGTAACCCCAGTACTCTGAGAGTCTAATGTAGGAGGAGCACAAGTTCAAGCCTAGCCCATACAACTCAGCAACTTGGGAAGTCTACATCTCAAAAGGAAAGCTGAAAAAGGGCTAGTAGTATAGCTCAGTGTAAAGACCCTGGGTTCAAACTTCAGCACAGCCAAAAAAAATAATAATAATACTCCCTATACCATGACTTCCTATTTCACTCTTTAGCCTTTGATTTTGGAAAATTTTGAATGAAAAGAGAATAGCATAGTGAATGCAAAGATACTAAGCACTGAGCTTCAGGAGTTATCAGAACATTTTAACATTCTTGTTTAAACTATCCTTTTCTTCTCCCAGAAATTCCTAAAGCAATATCATTTTACATATCAATACGCCTGTTTGTATTTCTCACAGGTAAAAACTAAAAATGACCCTAATACTATTATTATACCTAACAAAATCAATAAATTCTTAGGATTGTATCATAGTCAAGTGATGTTCAATTTTCCCATATTGCACATTAATTTTAAATATTTTTCTAAATTTAGAACTTTTATTAGCTCTAGAGATCTGGAAGTAGGTTTCATAAATTCATATTTAACTAATAACTTAGTTGTTTCTTAAAAGAGCCAGAAACAAAATTGAAATATGAAAATTCTTTTGTATAGTTGTTTTATATATTCACCGCAGTAATTTTCCTTTCCCAGTTTTTTGGATCCTTGATGTCTTGCTCTCAAACCAACAACCCCAAAACCTCAATTACTCTAAGATTTAATCATGTGGATCAAGGAGCAAGACCAATCCATTTGTGTGTGGCTCCACCTACTGGTTAGGTTAGAGATTGCTTCTGTTGTAACTGCACTGTAGACTAAGCTTCACCAAAGTTTTAGTTCCTGGCAATACGTTCCCTTGGTATTCACGTTCAAGAACTCATTGCTCAGTTTATGAGTTATCCTGATCCTTCTCAAGGTTTAGTAATATGATGCCAGTACAGAGTAGACAAGAATATGGAAAATAAATGAAATTATGCCAGTTCACTTTTCAATTTGTTGGCTACCTAGAGACATTTTTATGATTTACCAAGACAAAATACTAGATGAAACATTTTTAGATTATCAGCAAGTTTCTTAATATAGTATCCATCTCTGTCTTTGCCACATGCTCTATGTAATCAACACTGTCATTCCCTTCCTAAAATTACAAAATTATATGGTCCAGCCATGTTGCTCGTCGCATTACTTGGAACTAGTCAATATCCACTTAATTATAGCTTATGGGGGCTGGGGAGATGGCTCAGTAGAATAAGCGCTTCCCTGGCAAGCATAAGGGCCTGAGTTCAATCCCTGGTTTTCAAAAAAAATTAATTATAGCTTATGAGTCTAAAGCATGCTTAAAGACTTATGAAACCAGACATTTAGGACTGCAAAAGGTCAGAGAAGTAGATTTCAAAACCTAAGATTAGAAAGACCTGTGTAGAGCCTGATAGACAAACGTGTGGCCAGGACCCACCACAGACACTCAGATTAACAGATGTGCATCCAGATGGGGCAAGTCACTGATTGATCTTTAAAGTAGAGCTACTACTACTTGCAGTCATGTCCAACCTGCAGCTTGCCTTTTGTTTTGTGTTGTGTTGTTTTTCTGACAGTGAAGAGGGATTATCCTGAGCCACATATAAAATATATGATATACAATGATCCTGAGAATATTCAGAAGATTCTTTAATCTAGGAGTTAATTGGAAAGATTCTCACCCTGACTAACTATATATACTGATACCTGGGAACTAAGC
>NW_004524808.1:514780-540036 GCF_000260255.1 Octodon degus
CCTGCAAGCAGACGCAGGAGCCAGGGATTCAATCCCTGAGCCTGCCATGTCAGCCCCGCACCCGGGGCATGCTGAGACAGCAACTGAGACTAGTTATGGTGGCGCGTGCCTGTAATCCCAGCACTTGGGAGGCTGTAAACAGGCAGATCTAGCAGTGAGACCCTGAACACCGTGTAGACCCTTCCCTAAAATACAGAAAATAAAATGAAATAAATATATAATATAGTTAATGTATATAAACAACAAAACTTGCTTTTATATTATTTATTATATTTTTCAAAAGGGCCAAAGTAAAGGTGGGCTACAGGTTGAACATGACTAATAGAGATCTCTTTGTCATTTCCCCAACATACACCTTAGTTTGTTAGACATTTATATGTATTTGCACTATCTCCATTGCTTTGGAACTACATTTAAATTTGAACCTTTCTGCAACATGTTACTGAAATATTTTAAAATACAAGCTCAGTTTTGAAGACACAGTTGAGATATATTACCCCCCAAATTAAATGTTTATTTCTAAGTAACACATTCAGCTTGTCTTTAGCAGTGTCTGGTACTTGAGTCACGCTGTAAATCCTAAATTGGCTGGCTAAGGAATTTTAATTACCTTATTACAGAATGGTTATATATACCACAGGGAAACTTTTACAGTAAGTAAATATGTATTTAAGACACATTTGACATGAAAATAATAGTTTATATCCTTTAAAATAATATTAGAATCTTGTATTTTTAAAGCTCACAAAGGAGATAAGATTGAGACCTTTTTTTACTTTTGCTTAATTTTTGTCCGATACTTATGTATGAGGAAAGGAGGATTTGTTGAACTCATTTATAGTGATAAAGCAGAACTGATTATTACCAGCAAACTTGCCACTTAGGGAAAATATATTTGGTCCCATATCAAACAATAAAAATCTGGACTGTAGCATTTTAATTTATCTGAAGGTGTATACATATTTTTATAACTAGCTTTCTCTGATCTATTTTGATTTCTCTTTTTATATGTGATAAAACAAATTGTTATTCAGCAAACTAAATACTCCTCTAGATGCACTACATCCAAATGTTTAGTTGATTTAGTCTGAAGAACTGTATGTCTAGCGTTCCCAAAACCACTCTGAGTGTGATGATTCACTAAGAGGCCTTGAAGGACTCAGTGCATACTCATCTTCACAGCCATGATATCTTACAGGGAAAGGATACAAGGCAAAATCAGCAAAAAGAAAAGGTGCATGGATAGTAATCTTGGGGAAAACAGCACAAGCTTCCAAGGATCCTCTCCCAGCAGCGAGTCATGACAACACGTGAAACTTACCAAGCAACAAAGCTCATTAGAGATTCAGGGCTCAGAGTTTTTATAGGGAGCTGGTTATATAGGCTCCCTGTGCTTGACACATACCAAATTCCAAACATTCAGAGACGAAACATTTGTTCAGCATAAATCATAATGTTTGCACAAGTACTTTAGACACAGAGAGCCACTCTTTCCAGTTGAATAGACAGGAATGTCCTGAAATTCAAGTTCCTAGATACCCTGACAATCAAAGACCAACCTTAGAAGCAGGTTTTTCAAGCCTTTCACAAGATATTAGTTCAGGCTTGCTGTGTTAATTCTTCTGTACAAACTAAAGCAGAGATAAATAGAAGATGGATTTTCAGTTGATAAACTCCTAGATCTGCAAACCAAATATAACTGCCCACAAAGATAATTAAAAGATTCAGATTTTTGTTTTTAACTTCTAAATGTATCTATGGTATGATTAACTTAGATGGCCACATCTTTAATATGAAATTTGGTTAGTTTTCTGCTATTAAAAGAAGTGTAGTTTATTTATTTAAAATGAAAATGTAGAAGTAATTTTTAATATACCTCTACAATATAACTACAATTTTATTTTTGGTACCAGGGATTGAACTCAGGACCTTGTACTTCCTAGGCAGGCACTTAAGCCACTGAGCTATCTCTCCAGCCCCTAAAATTTTTTTTTGAGACAGGGCCTCACTATATATTCTGTGCTGGTCTTGAATTCACTATGTAGCTCAGATTGACCTCAAACTCATGGTGTTCCTCTTGCCTCAGCCTCCTGAGTTCAGGAATTCCTGAGTTCAGGAATTGCACCACCACACCTCATATAAATTTAGGTATGATGGAAATTATAATGATAAAAGCAATGTCACTCAAAGAAGTGAATCCTTGAATATTTTTGAACATTTTCTTCAATTTATAGTTATCATAATTACATTGAGATCATTATATATGCAGTTTTTGTTTTCAGATTCCTTTCACTTAATAATTTTAAATATTATACCATTAAATATTTCATCAGTATAGTATGTAATGACTATAATAAGATGTCTGAATGTGTGTGTATGCCTTGTTTGATAACATATCTATATCATTGTTTTTCTATATTAGGAATAATGTTATAGTTAATATTATAACTACTTTTGTTTTTCAAAATGCATGTCTTAAAATAGAATTACTGAAATAAAAGTATATGTAAATATAAAGTATTTTTTAAAGTACCCTATATTTATAAAGCTAACCCAAAAAAGGTGCTTGTATATTTTCTCTATACTTAGTTTCTTGTAAGTTCTACAATCTAAAGGATGATTAACTGGGAATTTAGTATGCTGCAAGCCGTAAAAGGAGTCCCATACTTAGAAACTCATAGTTGATATACTACAAGAGGTCAGCTAAAGAAGTCTAGGTTTCTTGTAACAGTAACACGTTATTCAGACCATCAAAAAAAGTGTATCTATTCCCAAATGACAATTAATGCCCTTATTTATGTAAGATTTTTACACATTTTGACACATATTCTTCCACCGCATTTCAATAAAGATGTCAATATGTTAACATTAAATAAAGGAACTTTATATAAAACTACTCTCCATTTTATAACTGTTTCACTAAACGCTTTCTTACAAAATTGTAGGATTATATATGATCAGGCAAGAGACCACATGTAAAGAGATCTTCAATCTAAAACTTATTTATGACCTATTTATGAGCTAGATGCTTTTTTAAAATCTAGACTTAGCAAAATATATTTGACCATGTTAAAAATAGTATCTTTGGGCTGAGGAGATAGCTTGGCAGTCAAAGCTCCTGCCTGGCAAGAGTAAGGTTCCAGGTTTGTTTCCTGGTGCCATACCGTGAGCTCCGGAATGCCAGGTGCACTATGCCAGCCACTGAAACTGGGCATGGTGGTGCACACCTGTAATCCCAGCACTGGGGAGGCTGAGATAGGAGGGTCACTACAAGTCCAAGCTGAATAGCAAGACCCTGTACCAAATAAATGAATGAATAAGTAAATAAATAAATAAATGATTTTTTAAGAGTATCTTTGTTATTAAAATTTTGATTACAAAACATAAAATTAAAAATTAAAATGCATGCTTATACATACAGCATTAACCTTTTTGATACAATGCATCACATTTAGAAAAATGCATCTACATAAATATAAAGCTTAAGGAATCATTGCAAAATTAAAAATATATAACTACAACCCAAGTAAACAAATTAAAAAACTGCCAACACTTCAACAGCTCCTTAATCCCCCTTTCTGACTACAGTCAGAAATAACTGACTACAGTATCAAAAATAACTGACTACAGTTATTATCAGAAATAACTGACTACAGTATCAAAAATAACATTAACCTAGACTTTACTTGCATGCTTTTATATCTGTACCATCCAAATAAGCATCCCTCCATAATATAATTCAGTATTGTCTATTTTAAAATCTTTTTTATTTTGTATTTTTTTAGGAACAGGTCTACAGGGTGTTCAGGGTCTCACTATTAGATCGGACTCATAGTGATCCGCCTGCTTTACAGCCTCCCAAGAGCTGGGACTACAGGGGCGCGCCACCATGCCCAGTCTCTATTGCCATCTCAGCATGCCCTGGAGGCAGGGCCAGCATAGCTTGCCCAGGGGTCGAACCCCCGGCCCCTGCACCTGCTTGCAGTTAAATATTTAAGTGGTATCATACAGTATATATTCCTTTCTGGCCCGTGACATTCATCCAGGTTTCTTTTACACAAGTCTTTATTTTTATTGTGATACAGAACTGTAATGAACAAGCTTTCCCTATCTATTTGTTTTAATGTTAGTAGGTATTTAGATGGTTTCTAGATTTGGCTCTTTGGAACAATGCTATTGTAAACATATATGATGGTGTACCTAAGTACACTCATATGCTCATAGGTATTTTTAAATGTGCACAACTTCAATTTTTCTAGACAATAACAAACTGTTTCCTAAAGTAAATGTATAAACTGACCATCCATCAGTGGTGTATCACTCACTGAGGTGATCTAAGCCCTAGTTTTCTTGGATCTGCCCTTGTTTAAGCATATTACTGGTTTTTATTGACAGCGCCTTCCTTTGATTGCTGATTACTTGTGTCACACATCCTTCCTAATACTTGGCATTCTCAGAATTTTTAACTTTGGCTGCTTGGTGGACCTCAGAATCTCACAGTGCTTTTCCCTGATTATTTTTCCCTATTGCCTCTTAGTGTCCTATTCCTTCCTTCTTATATTGGTATTTTTTTTATCAAAAGAAGTTATCAGCCAGGCATGATGGCACAAGCCTGTAATCCCAGCACTTGGGAGGCTGAGGCAGAAGCATTGTTGGGAGTTCAAGACCAGCATGGGCTACAAAGTGATCCCAAGGCTGGCCTGAACTGCATAACACCCTGTCTGTGTGTGTGTGTGTGTGTGTGTGTGTGTGTGTGTGTGTGTGTGTGTATTTAGTACAGGGTCTCACTACACAGATCAGACTCATAGTGATCTTCCTGTTTTCAGCCTCCCAAGCGCTGGGATTATAAGTGTGCGCCACCACACCCAGTCTCAGTCCCGTCTCAGCGCCCCCTTCCCCCAGTCCCTGCATCTGCTTAGTCCACTGAGCTATCTGGCTGGCCCAGAAGTTTCAATTTTAATATAGTCTAATTTGTCAACCTTTTCTCTTATGGTGTCTTGTTTAAGAGCTATTTACCAACCCTGAGATCATGAAGATACTCTTCCATGTTTTATCATTCATTCATCTGGCATAGATTTGAGGTGTATTGAGAACTAGAAGTCCAATTTCATTCCATATGGATATGCAATAGTCTTGACACAATTACTAAAAAAGCTACTGTACAATAGCACTTTCACCATAAATCAAGCATATATATATATAATCATTTCCAGCTCAGTTCTGGTCTGTTGACCTGTTTGTCTGGCAGTGTGTCAAGAGCTGTTCTCTTATTGCATACAACTCTATAAATTTTGATAATTTGTAGAGCAGGTCCTTGTAGCTTATTCTTCAGGATTGTTTCAAGAGATATATTTGTCCCTAAATTTTCTACATAAGTTTTGTAATGAGACTGTCAGTTTCCATCAAGAAAGTGAGATTTTCACTTGAATAATTACATTAAATCTGTATACCAATTTGAGAATAATTGGAATGTTTGCAATATTGACTTTTTCAATTCATGAATATAGTATTTATCTTCCCATTTAGTACTTTTATTTCTTTCAATAAGTCTGTATATTTCTCTTTAGAGGTTGTATACATCTTTGTTAGATTTATTTTTAGATCTAATATCTATGTTTAATAATAGCAGCTCCTATGTGGACTTTCATTTTGTTAGACTTATTAAGTATTCCTTTTATTGGTAGATCAGTCTCTTTCACTTTTCTTTCTCCTTTCCTCCTTCCTTGTGCTAACTTTATGTTCCTTCTGCCCAGTAATTAATTTTTAGAATAGTTTGGATTTTTACATATCTGGTCATATCTCTGTATGTTGGGGATTTGGTTTGTTCCTTTTCAGTTATTTTACATTATATTTCTTTTTCTTGCTTTTACTGTGATGGATAAGGCATCTAGAACGATATAGTAGTGGGTAGCAATTATCTTTGTTCACATCTGATCATAGAGTTTGCTAAGCATGACTAGATGGTGAATCTGTCTTTCATCTGTTAATGCCCTGAACTGCATTGATTCTTGAATTAACCAACCTTGATAATGATGTGTAAGCTTTTTTTGTATTATTTTATAGAAGGGTCGACAGGGTGCTCAGGGTCTTACTACTAGATCAGACTCATAGTGATCTGTTTAGAGCCCCCCAAGAGCTGGGATTACAGACGCACGCCACCATGCCCTATCTCAATTGCCATCTCAGCGAGCCCCAGGGACGGGGCCAGCACGGCAGGCCCCGGGGATCTAACCTGCAGCCCCTGTGCCTGCTTGCAGGCACTTTAATCTGCTGAGCTATTTGGCCGGCCCCATAAACTTTATAATCCTTTTTTATATACTGTTAGATTCAGTGTAGGTTTTTTATATTCTTATTTATGGGGAGATTGTACTATAATTTTCTTGTAGTGCCCATATCACATTTTCATGCCTATACTACACTAACTTGATAAAATGAATTTAAGGAGTGCTGTTTTTGTTGTTGTTTATTTTTTCCTTGTTATATAATTGGTACAATTTGCTCCTAAACCCACTTAGACCACATTTTTTAGGAGAAAACTTTTCATTTATGATACAATTCTTTCATTATTTATAGAAAAATACAGGTATTCTATTCATAAACTGTGTTACTTTTACTAAATTGTATTTTGCACAGAGTAAGGGCAACTTATATGAATTTTAAATGGTTTTGGCAGAAAGTTCATGATATTTCTACAGGTTTTGTAGTCATGTCTTCCTTTTCATTCTTGATAATTGGCATTTTGTATCTTTTCTCTTTGCATCTCAGCCTTGCTAGACATTTACCAGTCTTATGAGGCTTTTCAACAACAATTTGCAACTTTCTACATCCTTCTTATTGTGTGCCATGTTTTATTTCAGTAGTTTCTACCCATTGTTTTTGCTATCATTTTATTCTCGATTTATTTAATTTCTGTGTTTATTTTTTCCTTTTAATTCAGCTTTACTGTGTCCTTGGGTTTTAGGTTTCTTTTTTGAAGGAATATACTTCGTTTTTTTTTAATTCCAGGCTCTTAATATTTGTCTTTCACTTGCAGCATTCAGTCCATTTATAATTAATTATACTTTTATATGTTTTGATTTGTGCCTGTGGTCTTCTTATGTGCTTTCTTTGTGCCACCCATTGCATATTTCTTTTCCTGTCTTTGTTTTACTTGGATTAATTGCATATTTTTATCATTATATCTTTCTTCGAGGTTTAAGTATTATTTTCTATTATCTTAGTCTGTAACCTAGAAATTGCTTCCTCACTCATCACATTCTAGTATTGATGCTATTATTTTCCTGACCAGTATAAGAACTGTAGCATATACTAATTGCACTGAATACCTCCCTTGACTCATGGGCTATTTTTTGTGAATGTAAATATTTGTGTGCATAAAACTATAAGTTACGTGTATTTACATCATTCCTAATCATTTTATTGTTTTTATTCATCGGATTACATATAATGTATCTTTATTCTTTCAGCATCTCCAAGATTTTTTTATTTTATTTTTTTAATAATTTTATTGAGAAACAGCAGTGAGACCATTTTAAAACCGATTAGTAGGGCAGTTTCAATATTTAATACATTGCATATTGTTGTGTTAGTGGTTATTCATTGTACAAGATGCACACATATCTTGTCCACAAACACTAAAAAAAAAACACAAAGAGTGCAGCTTCCCTAGCAAAGGGAAGGATTTTTCTTTTTTTTTTTTTTTGCGGAACCAGGGGTTGAACTCAGACCCTTGCGCTTGCCATGGAAGCGTTTATTCCACTGAGCCATCTCCCCAGCCCCCATATAGTTTCATTGTCTTTGTGTCCGTTCTGGGTGCAAACATTCCATTTTTATTAGTTTCAGAATGTCCTTGTACCTCCTTCAGTCTTAGGCTATTTGCTGGATGGAAAATTCTAGATTGGCATTTTCTTTCTGTTAGATGTCATTCTGTTATCTTCTAGCTTCCCATTGATGTTGAGACTTCAACTAGCAATCTGTCATTTCTAAGGGTAATCTGTGTTCATTGCTTAGATAATAAGTTTTCCTTTGTCTTTGGTTTTCTTTGTCTTTTCTTCTCTGTGATGTATCTTTAAAAATGTGTATGTTTATTTTAATATGGCCTTAAGTTCTTTACAGTTTTTAATCTATGTATTGCTATTCATGTTTATGAAAAATTCTAAGCCATTATCTTTTCAAATATCAGCTTTGCCCCTTTCTTGCATCATTTTAGGACCCAATTAAATATAATAAGAGGTATCTCTTGTGGTGTTCTCTGTGTCTTCTACCTACTTTACTACATTTTGCATCCCTTCATGTTTCATTCTTTGTTTCTTCTATCTTCTAGTTTTCTAATTTTCTCATCAGACTAAAGTCTGGTGTTAATCTATGTTGAGGGGCCAGGGAGATGGCTCAGTAGCTCAAGGGTCTGAGTTCAATCCCTCGTTCTACAAAAATAAATAAATAAATAAAATTTATGTTGAGTTTTAATTTCATTTATGTTATTGTTTAGCTTTATATTTATTTCCTTTTTAAGTCTACTATGTTCTCATTGTTTTCATTTTCTTATAAAAGAAAAAACCTTGGGCCAGGGAGATGGCTCAGTAGAATAAGTGCTTCCCTGGCAAGAGCAGGGTCCTGAGTTCAATCCCCAGTTCCAAAAAAAAAAAAAAAAAAAGACAGAAAAAACCTCAAGCTCAGCCTTTATGTTCTGAAAACATGGTGATCTTATTTAATACTTTCATATTGGGTGACTGCCTTTGGTTTTGCTTTTATTATATGTTATTTTTGCTGGTTCTTGGTCAAGATCTCTTATCCTTTCTGGTGCCTTATTCATTCTGACCTCATGCTAGAAATTATTTTGAAGCTTATTAGCCTAAAAATGGCACTTTCTTTCTCCTGAAATAATTTTTGTTTGACTTAGGCATCTTCAACCACTAGCAGTTTGTCACTATTCTTTTTTTTTAAATCCTGCCTCAGGTTTATTTGTATAAAGAGCACAGGACACCAGCCCCCCACAGAGGGTACCCCAGGGGTCACACCAGTCCTTCTGCTTTTACATCAGCAGATAAGAGGCTTTTACAGTGGAGCCTTCACGGGAGCCTGGGCACCTTTGGCGGCCTGGGCACCTTTGAGAGCCTGGGCTGGAGCAGGAGCTGGAGCCTGGGCCTTGGCTTGCACAGAAGCTGGAGCCTGGGCTTTGGCTAGCAAGGTCTGCAAACCTTGACAGTGCAGGCACAGATATGCTTCCCAAGCTTGGAGTGGGCAATATAGGCAAGTCGAGTGAGCCTGTGGTGTATTCCCTTTGGGATGATCTTGGGCTTGACTTCCTTGGACTGAACGAGGGCCTTACCCTCTGCGTGTGCACTCAGGGCCTTGACATTGTTTGCTTGCATGTTCTTGAAGCTCTTCTTGTTGTGCTTCTTGGCAAAATACATATTCCTAAGGAATTTGAGGTCTTCCCCCTTCAGAGATTCGTGTCTTTATGACCGAGGTTTCTTGAAGCCATTTCTGTGCCATTTTCAGGACTGATTATGCATGGTGTGGTCCTTGGACTTGGCCATAACTACACTGTAAACTGTAGCTGCCCAAGCATCTGGAACCGGAGTTTGTATCTTAATTGAGACTTTAGGCTTAGATTTTCAGGATAAAGCCAGGCTGCAAGTCTGTGAAGGGCTGATTTACTCCCAGCTCTTTAAGGCCACAGCTGAGCACTAGAGAATAAAGTTTATCAGACTGCCTGATTCCAACTTTGTTTTCCTTAAGGAGGTCTTCTGTATAAGCAGATGTCTGATAGGCAAAAAATAAGACTGATGGCCTCACTGCTGTGAGTCTCTGTGCTTTCCTATATCTCGGGCATAATTTCTGACAATTTGCTTAATACTTCCATGATTTTAGGACTTTTTTTTCCAACTTTTTGGGATTTTTTAAAGGAAGATATAACCTGTATTCCCATTATTGGAAGCCTGTCTACCAATACATTTAAAACACTTTTTACATTAGGTACATATTACTTTCCATAAAGTTTTGCCAATTTTATCTTTATGCAAACGGTAGCTTAGAGTGTTCATATTTTTATTTTAATAGATTGAAATGATGTTTTGGTTCAATTTATATTTTTTTGTCATTAGTGTGGTCGTGTATGTTTAAAGTATGTTCCCCACTTCTTTTTCATTTAATCACTTTCTTTAGGTTTTTGGTGCCATTTAGGAAGCTTGCTTCCTTCCTTGCTTGATTGATTGATTGATTGATTGATTGATTGATTGATTGCTTTCTTAAGGGTATTTACCTTTTTTGTGTAAATGCAAATATTTTCCCCAAATCTATTTGTTTAATTTTGCTTATGCTATTGGATTACTTAGTTTATTGACTTTATTAAGATGCAGAAGGCTAAAATCTTGTCAGAGAAAGAAATTACAAAAAGGTGAAAGAGCCAAGTGTGGTGGCACATACTTATAATCCCAGCACTCAGAGAGGCAAAGGCAGAAGGATCAGCCCAAGTTAGAGGCCAGCCTAATCTACATAGTGAGACCCTGTCTCAAAAAAAGAAAAAAGACTTAGAGAAAAGATTGAAATGAAAGCTGTGATATGGGGTTAGAATTGGACATAACAGCATGACCTCCTATTTAGTTTACTATATGTATATACACAGAGACACATAGATAATTTGGATACTTGTACCAATGTAGGTTAGTATGATACACATATTTTCCAGTAAGTCCACCCAGAAGACCTAAAGCAGTGACACCTCAGTATTACTGAGTTTCACACCTTCCCTGTGCTACATCTTTAAAAACCCTTCTCTAATAGAAGGAGCTAAACTTCCTTAGAGAAACGATTATCAATTTTAGGGCTGAGACAGAAAATACAAGATAAACTTGAGCATCTAAGACTACCCAAAAGTCATGAAGTATTCAGAAATATAAATGATGTCCAGGTGTCTCAGTTACTTTTCTCTCATTGCTAGGACAAAATACCCAACATCCAAAATTAAGGAAGGAAAGGTTTATTTAGCTCCCAGCTTCTGGAGGTTTCAGTCCATACTCAGCTGGCTCCAAGGCAGAGTGGCACATGGCAGAGGGAAGCAGTTCATGATGGTGGAAAACAGCAAAGAGCAAAAGCAAAAGGGAGGATCGGTGTCTCTCTCCTTTCCTCTCTTCTTTCCTCAGTCTATCTGCCCCATGGTAGTGTAGCACTCACACCCATAATCCCAGTGTTGGATCATGAAATAATCACAAACTCTAGAACCGTGCCCCAATGACTGCATGAGGCTTTGGGGGACAACTACATACAAACCTCAGCACCAGGCAACATGGGAACCAATATGAAAATATTCATAATGGCCCAAACTAGAACAGTTTGAGCAACAAAATGAAATACAATTGATTATAACCCAAATTAAATATATGAGTCCATACTGATATAAAGGAAAAATAGACAATAAGTGGGAAGCAAGAAACAAAGCTCCCTTGGAGAAGAATTTCATGTGCTCAGTGTCATCCTTCTCTTCCCTTCAGTGTGGGTTGGACTTACTAGCTCAGTTTCAAAGAACAAATTATGAAAGGAGAAATGAATCTTAGAGCAGAGATACTGGTAGGTACTGCCATCATCAGGTGACAAAGCTAAATAGCATCAGCAGTGATGGTAAGTCATGTGGCTATCCTGTGCTGTGATTAGTTGTGGTAAGACAGATATTTTACCTCTGATATTTTCCCCAAAACAAAACAAAAATAATCCCAGCCTATCCAAGAGGAAAACATGGATAGACCCAAATTAAAGGACATTCTGGTGCTCTTAATGAGAACCATGTCATGAAAGACTAAGAAACTGAGACTGTGTCCCCTAAGATGTTAACACTCGGGGAAGTTGACTGAGGAATACTTAGGACATGGGAACTCTATATATCCTTCAGCAACTTACATGTAAGTCTAAAGTTATTCTAGAGTAAAAAATTGTAGTTTATCCTAACCAAACAAGTAAAAAAGAAATCATGAGTTTACACTATTATTCCCACTTTTGAATAATTGTTCCACACTTATTAGACAATAGTTATTAGACAACAATACAGCTACTAGATAATAAGAAATTGTTGATTATTAATGTGTGATTTTGATATTACAGTTACTTTATCAAAAAAGAGTCCTTACCTTTTAGAGATAAGTACTGAAGTATTTGTATATTCTGTGTTATTGATATCTGAGATTTGCCTCAAAATCAGGCAAGTAGTGTGCAGTGAGTACTGGGTTGAAATATGGGTAAAATAATATAGACCGATCAGTTGTTTATTGTTGGAGTAGAGTAATGGATGCATGAGGCTCTGTACTTTCTATATTTGAAATTGTCTATACTGTAAAATTAAACATTTAAAAATATAATAGACATTCAAAGTTTTTACATAATTTTTTAAACTTCATATTTGTAAATAAAATGTTGACTTCTTGGCACATTCACATACTTATTTGCTTCACCCTACTAGAGGAATATATAATAATAAAAGTAAGAGTCCTGATTGCCAATAAGGATTTCATTGTACTTCCTTTCATACTGAGGATATGTTCCCACAGCAGTGCACAATCAAAATGGTGGGTTTTAAAGTAATTCTAAATGACTTCTCTTTGTGACAATGCCGCAAGCTTAATGTAGATAGCATTAAGTTTGTTTCAGGTTTGTTAAATTAAAGTTTTTATTAACATGTGAGGTATGGTGGCACACACCAGTAATCCTAGCACTCAGGAGACTGAGGTAAGAGGATCACCATGAGTTTGAGGACAGCCTGGGCTATATAGTGAGTTCAAGACCATCCCAAACTACATAGCAAAACTCTGTCTCAAGAAGCAAATAAACAAAAAAAATAATTATAGGTTCACATGTAGCTTTACATAATAACCCAGGATCTTTGTAGTTTCTTCCAGCATAGTGTTAATATTTTACAAAACTAGTATAACACAGTAAGAATATTTACATGGATATCCCTATCCTATTTGGATGTCTTTATCAGTTTGATTTTATTTCCAGATTGCCTTTTCTTCTTGCTTTTGTTTTGTTTTTAGTTTATGAAAAATTCTTACATAATGACAAAGTCAAACCTATGGATGGAATTCATTCAGAAAGGTGTGGTTTGCATCCCTTGCCACAATTCATTTCCTGGCCCCTCGTGGGAACTATTCTTAAAACTTAAGTTTTACTTTATTATTCCTGTTTGAAAGTATAAGAAGATATCTACCTTTTATACTACATTCCTTCTTGCACATTTTATGTAGTGTCTTCTAAACCTTTGTTCTTTAATATTTAATAATATGAAAAAATCTAGGATTACACCACAGCAGTATACAGATATTTTCATTCTCATTTATACTTGCTTAGGACTCCATTTATGGTGTAGAAGAGTTTATTGAACTTAGACATTCGGGTTGTTTCCAGTTATAAAACAGCTCATGTGTATACATGTAAACAAAGAGGGTCATAGATAAAGATGTATGGCCCTGTCTTAATTACTTTACCTCATTGTTGATACAAAGTATATGACACCCAAAGTTAAAGGACGAAAGGCTTATTTAACTCGCATTTCGTAGAGGTAACAGTTCACAGTTTGCTGGCTCCAAGGCAAGGTGGAATGGCAGAGGGACATTACAGAGAAAAACTGGTTCATGACAGGCAGGAGACAACATAAAGTAGTGAAGAAGCAGCAGTGAAGATAGCAGCCCTCCTTCTGTCCCTTATGTTCTATCCAGGCCACACACCCTTAGGGCAGGTAGCACTCACACCCAGAGTGGACCTTACCATTATCCACACCCAGAACTATGCCAAACCGATCAGTGAACTAATTTAGTAGTCACACACCCTTGATCCCAGCTTCACACATTTAATCCCAGCCTCACACACTGTAGATCTAGGAACCTCTGAAAAGTCCCACCTATGACTGTGTGAGACTTTGGAGGGACATCTAGACACAAGTCTTAACAGGCCCTCATCCATATCTGTGGACTTCTTATCATTATAAGGTTACTGGGTCTTAGAGAATTTATAATAGAAGTAGAGATAAGATCTTTGTCCTTCTGCTGTGTTGACTTTAGCTAGTATCATTTATTCTCAATAGGGGATATAAATATACACTTTTTTGTCTTTTTGTAAGATTATAAATAGAACTGCTTATCCTAAAGATATTCTTCATATTTCTTGTGTACACCATCAAGGGCTCTAGAGGTTCACAGGAAAGAGAGACAAGATCTTGATGTGCCTTTTAAGACATTGCAAGGATTTGGAGTTTATTCTTAAGATATAAATACCATCAAAAGACATACAGTCATGTTATCATTTTTAAAGCATAGTTTGGCTGCACTGTGGCTATGAATTGGAAGGAATGGCAGTAGTTCAATGGGGCATTGATAACTAGGATATACCAGTGTCAGTAGACAGAAAAGGAAATTAATATATGCTGCAGGTATTTAACAGTTGGAAAGGTTGAAATTTGATGTTTGGATAAGAGAGTAAGGAAGCATGAGGAGCCAAAATGGACTCCCATTCTCTGGCTTGACTACCCAGTATATGATGGTGCTGTTAACTGACTTAGAGAACCCTGAAAGTATGTCATAAAATACTTTATTGGCAAGTTAAATTTTATGTCTCTTGGAGACCTCTGAGTGAAGTTACTAAATAAGAAGTTGTGTGAATTGGGGGCACACAGAGAGATTTGCAAGTAGCTGCTACTGAGATGATTTTTAAGAGTATGTGGAGGGAGAAGAAAAGAGGACTTGAGTCATGAGGTTCTCCCAAAATTTATTTTTTAAATTTAATTTAATTTAATTTTGAAAAGTAAAAGCAAAAGCAAGGACAAAAAATCAGAAACAAAGACAGAAACAGGGTAATATACAATAATACATATGTTACAGATTTTCAAAACAAGAATAGCTGATAAACAATGATTGATACAGTATCTGTTTTTATTGTCAAGTCTGTTGCTCAGATTAACACATATAGTTATGTAAGATTGAACATATGATTGAATATTACCACTTGTTTTCAAGAAACTTAAATTTTTGTTCTTGTCTATCTCTTTTTTCTTTTTTTACCTTTTTAAAAATTTATTTTAAAGATAGTATGGTAATAATTGATGTGACACTAGAAACGGTACACATTTAGAAGACCAAGATGACAGGTGTTCAAGCATGATCTTTGTATGACACATTGTTGTCCTCAACATAATTGCTTATGTCGCAGATAAAAGCAATACTGACTTAGTCAAGGTCAAAATTCTGCACATTAACTGCTATTTTCAAAAAACTGATGGAAATTTTTAGTACAATCACCTCAACTGTCTCTCCCAAACTTTAAAGGCTGTAGAAAAGGAAGAATAGCTGAAAAATCCAAAAGAGAAAAAGGAACTCAAGAGAAGGAAGGAGTATCATGACAGCAAGGAGTCATAGAGGCCAATTAGAAAGTCCATCAAGAACAATTTTGGGGAAAAATTTAGGATTTTTAAGGAGTACCATCTTTCATTAAGTTCCTTTATTCTTTAACCAGGGATCAGTGTGCATTCTCTGCATGACTTGTATTCTAACTCCATTTTCTGTGATGTGTTATGTCTTTAGTATCTATTGATACTTCTTTGCTCCCATTTGCTATCTCTAGCTGGTGTTTCCTTTCCTTAATGAGGGAATCAGTAAGTGAGAGAACATTAGAGGACAAATGCAGAGTCCTATAATGTTGTTGGAGGCCCATCACCAACTTTATCTATTAAGTGATTTTGTTTACTAAGGCCTATTATTGGGTCAGGGCGGTAGCTCAGTGGAATAAATGCTTGCCTGCCAAGCGCAAGGTGCTGAGTACCAGTACCACCAAAAAAAAACACAAAAAATAAACTAATGCCTATTATTGCTGAGATGTAGTTAGAAACTAACTTAGAGATGGCCTAGATATGAAAGCAATTACAATAAAAAGAGGGAGGGAAAGAAAGAGCAATGGAAAAGGAGGTAATACTGAGATGTGAAGGATAACCAAGAATTTGCCAGCTGTGAGTGGCAGGGATGAAACTAGACCAAAGTAGTAAAGATAAACAAATCTCATGACATTTAGACAAGAAAGCAGAATGAAGCCAGGCCTTGTGGGAACTAGCAAAAAAGGATCACAAGAAACCAAAGTTACTACTACATTTCCTAAGGGTTTTACATTAATCTTGCTATGGAAAGACCAGCTTTCTCTTTTATTCAAGGGCCTGAATATGACCCTAAAACAGTCTCCACATCCTCAAATGTTAAAGCCCAAGTATTTTCTTTCAGCATGTCTTACTTCATATTCCTGATACATAGAGAAAAAATATGAATGAGTGAATGAATTCAATTAATTGTATCAGTTTCCCCTTCCTTTTCTAGAACTGACTATCATAAGTTGTGGGCCTGATTCTCTATTGATTGCCTTCTTCTAAATTGAGGCACTATTCAGTGTCCAACCAGGGGCCAATAAATTCCCACTTTTGTTTCCATGCTTGGGCTGGAGTTCCAGGTGGGAAGGTTTAATAGCAGGTTAACTACATGAGAGGGAAAGGAAATAAATATTACTGGCAAGGCAGAGAGCATGTGAAATCACCAGAAATATGAATTGGCTTATTGCGTAGGACACTGAAAATGGTGAACCAGTACTTTAAAACAAAAATGAAGGAATGAATACCCTTCTCTGCCAAAGCTAAACAAAAAAGAGGAATACAAATGAACAACCATTTTGTATCTGTATATTCAAAATAGTTAGGATAGATATACAGCTGCTTTCTCTTACTTCAATGGATAGAGAGATTCGTTCGAATAGTGTTTGTGGACAGGATACCATGTCTGCATCTTGTACAATGAATAACCACTAAGACAACAATATGCAACGTATTAATTATTGAAACTGTGCTAGTAGTCGGTTTTCAAACTGTCTCATTGCTATTTGTTTCTCAAAATTATTTAAAATAAAAAATAGAAAAAATAAAAAATATATTTGTAAAAAAAATGAAGGAATGACTAAAGATGAATTTGAACATGTAATAAAAAATGATTGGTAATGTGCAAGCTATACTTTACACATTTTTTGTTGTCTTTTAATTCCTTTAGCAATCCATAGATTTTAATTGCTGCATCTGTTTTACAGATGATAAAACTGAAACTTAGAGGGTTATGGTTTGCTTAAGGTGACATATCTGGTATGCTGCAATTAAGATTCTTAGGTAGTTTGACACTAGTGCCCTCACTCTTAATTGCTCTGATGTGTCTAGGCCTTCAGTTACCATGGTAAGACCTTTAATCCATCTATTCCACAAGTATTTATTGATGTCTACAGTTCTAGGCGCTACAGTAAGCAGATCTAAGTCCTTGCCTACATGAGGTTTATATTCTAGTGGAAGAGTAAAACAATCAAGTATACAGTAATAATAGCAAGTAATAATACATGAAGAACAAGGCCAGGTAAAGATAGATCATGATGAGGACGTTGTTTCATAGATGATGTTCATGGAAGCCCTTTCTCAGAAGATGACCTATAATCAGACTTAAAACTTTATTTCATAAGTGATAGAGTGCATTAAATTAATTTTACCAAAATGATATAATTAGGCTTGTTTAGACTTAGTATCACCAACAGAGTACAAAGACAACCCATAGAGTGGGAAAAATTTTGAGCCAGTTGTCCCTCAAACAAAAGATTAGTATCTAAAACATATAATGAATTGAAAAAAATCAGACCCCCCCACAAATTCAAAGACCCAGTGCAAAAATGGTCATCTGAGATGAATACATACTTCTCAGATAAAATACAAATGGCAAATAAATATATAAAAAAATGCTCAACATCACTTGATTCATCTGAGAGATACAAATTAAAACATAGCTGAGATTCCATCTACTACAGAATGTCTGTTATCAGGAAGTCAACCAAATACAAATGCTGAAAGAGCTAAGGGGAAAAAGAAACACTTCTCGGCTGTTGACAAGAGTGTAAGCTGGTCCAACCACTATGGAAGTCAGTATGGAGAGTCCAAAACAAAAACAGGATTAGAGGTCCTATTTGACCCAGGTATTACTCTTCTGGGTATCTTCCCGAAAAGAAGTAAAAAGATACCAGAGCAGCATATATATACACCCATGTTTCTAGCAGCACAGTTTGTAATAGCTAAATCTTGGAAACAACCCAAGTGCCCATCGATTGATGAATGAATTTAAAAAGATACATTTTTGTATATATAATATACTACTCAGCCATATGGAGTTGAGATATTTCTAAGTAAATGGATGCAACTTGAGACCATACTCTTAAGTGAAATAAGTGTGTTTACACACAGGTGTAAACGTCACATTGTTTCCCTAGTGTGAGAAACTGAAAGAGTAAATAAGAACCAAAATATACAATAGATACTGTGAAATATCAATTTTGAAACTGTCTCATTGCTATTTGTTTCTCAATTAAATTAATTTTTAAAATGCTGAGCTGTAAAATGCTCAAGTCAACAACTTCTGATATTGTCAGTCCTACGGATAACCCACTACTATTATGGACTATTGGACTATATTGAATTATTTTGCTGAGTTCACGCACCTGCTATATTTAAATGGCAATGGAATACCTGTCTCTGATGAAACTAAACAAAAAAGGTGATACAAAGAAGGATCATTTTGTATCTGTATATACAAAATAGTTAAGACAGATATACAGCTACTTTCTCTTAATTCAATGAATAGAAGAATTTGTTCTAATAGTATTTTTGGACAAGATATCATGTCTGCATCTTGTACAATGAATAACCACTAAGACAACAATATGCAATGTATTAATTATTGAAACTGTTTTACTAATCAATTTTGAAACTGTCTCATTGCTATTTGTTTCTCGATAAAATTATTTTTTTTAAAAAAAAGAGGAAGTGATGGTCCAAAAGGAAAGAAGAACTAGGGAGGGGGAAGGAGGGGAGGAAGGAAAAGGAGAAAAAAGATTTTTAAAATGATAAAACAGAAACAAAGCTTTGTAAATAGGGAGAAGAAGAGGAAAAAGGAAGGAGAAACGATTGGAAAAAAGAGAAGTCAAAATACGTCATACACAGGTACAAATTCCTTGTGATGAATATGATCAGTATGTATACCTAAACTATACCAATAAACTTTCACAAAAAGATTTAACTGAAAAATAGAAAAAAATGGTAATAGAGGGTTGAAACAAAAGTCAGTAATGAATTCCAGGCAAAATGTGATTTTGAGCTCAACTTCTTCATTCCAGTGGCAGCTGAAAGCTGCTACATGGAAAGAAACTGGATGCAGGCTTACTGCGTGAAATCAAGAGATAGACAGAGATCCTCACCCTAAAACAGTGGGTGAGAAAAGCTCTGACCATCCTATAGGAAGGGTTAACTCGGTAACAGAAGAAGAAAGACAAAAACAAGAAATCCCTACCTAAGGGCAGTGCAGTGTTCAAATTAAAATTTCAAAGCACACAAGGAAAAGCTAAACTCTTGAAACAAATTCAGCACATAGAAAATTTGGTTTAAAGAAAATGAATATAGCACAAAAATGTTTAAAGGAGTTCAAGATCTTCAAAACATAAAAAGAGTAACCTCCCTAAAACAAGAGGTTGTTCTACTTGATAAATGTTGAAAACCTCTCAAGAGAATAAACATGTGCACGTACCTGTGTGTTTGTCTGTCTTTGGAATCAAAATGGCCAAAGTGACAAGAAATACTAAAGAATAAATATAAAACAGAATCTGAGCATCATGAAGGCCAGATAAAAAGTAGCCAGTATACTTAAACAGTAACTCTAGAAGTAGAGCATAGAAGGAATGGCAAGGAAAAGCCATGCTCACAAACAATAGCCAAGTGCTTTCCCAAGTTGAAGAAACACTATCCCATTGGATAGAAATAAGCTTTGAGGAAGATTATTATTAATCAATTTTTCGACCTTTTGTATTAATGGCTATTATGGGACACCATCTATAGAGAGCTGCCTATATGAGTCTGGCCCTAGAAGAAGAGTCTGGCATAGAATGGAGTTTAGAAAGTCCTACCACTAGCACAGGGCCCATGTCACTTCTCAGTTCTACCTTAACAACTTGTGAGCATGAAGAGAAGTGGGAAAGCAGTCTGATAGTCATCTTTCTTATCATAGTCTGAAATGTAATTTATTGTTAAGCCTCATGATTTGAGTTTCAGAGCTCTGGACCTTGAAACCATATTGCCTGTGCTCAAATGCTGGCTCTTCTACTTTATGTTCATGTAACTTTTAATAAGTTACATAACATTTATCTAAACCTTAATTTCCTCCCCTGTCATCTAGTGTTGTTATGAGAATTAAATAAATTACTTGTAAAGCAATTAAAATAGTGTTTGGTGTATAGCTAAATGTTCAGTAAATCTTTGCTATTAGCTATTAACATACGTGCATTTAATAGGAAACTTCATAGTCGTATCCCAGAGTAGTGACTAATGTAAAATTCACAGTGTATAAAGATAATAAGTTTATGTATCCATGTCTTCCTGTACTACTAAAAGGATCGATTTAGGTAGCTGTCAGCTTTTATTCGTCTATGTAAAATGTGTTTTGTTGCTATCAGTAAATTGGCCATAATGTTACGAGAACATTTCAAGAACCTCAAATTTTTCTTTGTAATGTCTGAAACTTAGAAATAATTCACAGGTGTATGAAAAGTTCTCTGAGGACATAGTAGTGGTTCTGTTTGCTAAGTTGCAACAATTCAATCTTAAATAGATACCTGTGCTTATGTCTCTGTTTTTGTTTATATTCATACATCTGTAAGTTGGATATTTCATCAGTTGGCTGGCTGGTTGGTTTATTGGTTGGTTTGAGACAAGGTCTTGCTATGTAGTTCAGCCTGGCCCTGAACTCACTTGTATAGCCAAAACTGCCTTCAAACTTGCAGCAATTCTCCTTCATCAGCCTCCCTAATGTTGAGATTGCAAGTATGTGCCCCATGAGAGCTCATCTATAGTTTTATAAGTGCCAAAATTAACGTTTCATTTTAGTGGGGAACTTGTCTAGAGGAATTAAAACCCCTAGTGTGGTTTCAGAGTGCAGATAAAACCAAAATGAAAACAACAAACCAATAATTAGCTCTACAATTATTTTGTAATACTGTATTTGTTCAAGCTGAGACCATTTTCTAAATTATCCCACCTTCTTCATCTGCTGAGCTGTATCAGGGCTGCAGCAATTATTTATTTAGTGTTCTGTAAAACATGCCAGAAGCAGAACTGTCAAAGAATGGCCCTGAATCTTTGAATTCCACAGGATGCCAGAAGGAACCTGTTGCAGTTTTCATCTCTTCATGTTTGAAGGGTACTCCCCCTGCTGGATTCTAGGAGCTTTAGAGAGAAGGCTTGGAGGAGTAAGAACAAATTTCTAGAAGAAAAGAGAGTTGCAAGAAAAGCTAAAGAGACTCAAGAATAACCACAGATACTTGCTCACACCAGAGTTACAAGAATTTTGGCAAGATAGAAAGCAATCTGTGCATTGATTGTTACTAATTTTTTTTTCAGAACTGGGGATTGAACGCAGACCCTTATGCTTGCCAGGGAAGTGCTTAATCTACTGAGCCATCTCCCCAGCCCCAATTGTTACTGATTTAGTTTGGGGTAACAGAGGTTCAATCCTAGCTTCCACCTACAAGAATAAGCAGAACCAGAGCAAAGGTCTAAGAAACATCTTTTAAAAAATGTTTAAACCAGATAAACTAATAATAGATTTAATAAATGAAGAGTTGTACATATTTGCACCACTATTATTCTCCTATTTGATTATGAAATTTTATTTTATTTTTCATAACATGAAAGAGTTTTAAGTTGTATTTTAGAATTAATGAAATTAAAAGTTTGAGGGGCAGGGTTGGGTTTAGAACAGAGAAATTTAGATACTAGGCCCTTGGACTCTGCCCTGTGCAAGCATTACCAGGGCCATCAATAACTGGTACCTTTGTATAAATCTACAGACCTCATTTTGAGTATAGAAACAATGGTAGCTTAGAAACTTGGTCCTTACCTAGCACCATGAAACCTAATCTAGAACGTCATTTGGGAAGAACTTGCAGAGATACACAGTTAAATTTTTCAAAAGCCCTTTGAAGGTATAGAATGTCACTGTCTTTGTAATAACTCTGGCAAGTCTGTCTTAGGGCAAGGGCAACCATCTTGAAAGATGAGCAACATGCATGGAACTAACTGTATGGTAGATCATGAATCAAGAGAATGAACTTCTAGCCCCATTTGCTGTTAATTTGTTTCCAACCCAAAGCATAGCTTTTAATGAATCTTCCAGTTTTAGAATTCTGTGATGTGACTTATAGTGATTTATATATTGAGGCTCCCAAGCCCTCAGTATGTCACGAGTTGGAAGGTGTTTAGCTATGAAGATTAGAGAGAACATGGGGTAACAGTTAAATTGCTACATGGTGGAATAAAGCAGGGTCTGTTGTGCTCATCTGACTTCCTTCTTTTCTGGGTATTTTACAAAACTATAGAGAGGTATGTTGATATAAACAACTAATAATTCAGAGGTCTGCTGCTCCTACCATGGAATCATTTGTTGTCCCTTGTAGGTGAGGTTTCCCCGCCCACTAGGAGGCACCATTGTCAAACAACATTGATTAAGAGTCAAGGGATCTTGGTCCTTAAGAAACTAGAAGAAAATGTTCAAAAGGGAAGGGGACCTAGGAAAGGGTGCATTGTACATGAATACTGGGAGGGAGGGAAGAAGGGAGGAAGGAAGGAAAGAAGGAAGGAAAAAATGAGAAAAAAGGGGAAAACTGGAAATGAAACTTCTGCAAATAAGGAGGGAAAGGGGTTGAAGGGAGGAAAGGGGAATGGAAAAAAAGAAGAATGAAGATATATCATATACAGGTACAAATTCCCTATGATGAATGTGATCATTATGTATATCTACAATATACCAATGAACGTAATTAACTTTTTAAAAAAGGAAATTGGAGGAGCCAGAAATGATGACCACACCTGTAATCCCAGAACTCTGAGAAGCTGAGGCAGGAGGATCACAAGTTTGAGCACAACCTGGGCAATTTAATGATTGAGCCAGACCCTGTCTCTCAATTTAAACAAATAAATAAAACTAAAGGGGCTGAGGATGTAGCTCAGTGCTAAGTTCCCAGGTTCAGTCACAAACTGGATAAGGAAAATGTCTAGAAAAATAAAGAATGGACATTAGAGCAATCCTCAGTTTTAAAAACTTGATAAATAAAATCTTAGATTACATTTGAATTTTAGAAGTAACAAAATCTTTCAAACCAATCTGTTTTCAAAGAAATAGAATTATGTGTGGTATAAAAAGAGACCTTAGAGATTGCTAACTCAGAAAAATTAAATATGTTTAAAGTCTGCAAAGAAATTAAATACAGGTGATTGAAGTATCAATGCATAGGGAGACATTTCTCTTTTTTTTCTGTTTCAACATCATAACCCTTTTCCAGTATTTAGACTAGCCTTCATGTTAAGAGTTTTGATGGGGAACAAAGCCTACTTTCTACTACAGAAGCTGCAAATGCTAGATATTTGCCCTTCTTGTACACTGAGATATCAACCATACTAGAAAGTCTCTAAGATGAGGAACAGAGCTCAGGATTGGAGGGTGGGAAAGAAAAAAGGCAAGCCAAGCACCAGTATTCAAGATGCTGTGTTCTGGTAAACAACTCTAAAGAACCTAAGAATTCTTAATAGAATCTAACCTACCAAATCTTTGTGAAGATCTGTTTATCAAGATTAAAGATAAGAGCCGGGGTTAAAGCTCAGCAGCATAAGTGCTTGCCTGACAAGCAGAAGGTTCTGACTTTCATCCCCAGTATGTCAGATAAATAAATAAATAAATAAATAAATAAATAAAGTATATTTATCAATTTATATGTTTGATATAAAAGTTGAGTATCCCTAATCTGGAAATCCAAAATATTTTAAAATCCCAAACTTTTTGAGTGCTGACTTGATGCCATAAGTGAAAAATTCTGCGCCCGACCTCATGTGACAGGTCTTAGACCAAACACAGGTGCACTAAAAATGTATAAAATTGCCGTAGCCTATATATAAGGTATATATGAAACATAAATAAATTTTGTTTTTAGACTTAGGTCCCATCTCAAAATATTTCATTATGTTTGCAAATGTTCCAAAATAAAGAAAAATCCAAAACACTGATGTTTTGACTAAGAGAGACTAGACCTACATAATTTAAATATGTAGATATACATAGCATAGGCTTCCACTTATACACTTGTCCCATGCCCTGTACGTATTAGGGGTAGTGTAAACTAAAGGAGGCTACCTGTGCCATATGTGCCAGAGCAACTTTGAATCTTTATCCTACTGGGGTTAGGCAAAATTACAGTGTAAAAAGAATTTGATGTTCTCTACTTTCTTTTTCTGTGGGCTTTCCCTTCCTCTGGTGCTGTTTCCTTGGCTATATTCATGCTGAGAACTTCTTGGTACATTCTTCCCCTCCTTAAGCTATAAGAAATCCCCTTCAGACCTTACCTGATCTGCAATGCCAACTAAGAAGA
Source organism: Octodon degus (assembly GCF_000260255.1). NCBI lineage: Eukaryota > Metazoa > Chordata > Mammalia > Rodentia > Octodontidae > Octodon > Octodon degus. The sequence goes on from NW_004524808.1 coordinate 539,285, forward strand.
CTTTTTAAGGTACTACCAATCCCTCAGGCCCACAAAACTGCTGTACTTGGCTACAGACTCACTTAGAAGGACAAAAGACAAGGAAGAAAACAGTGATCTCCAGGAGGTAGCCTCAGGCATTACTCTTCAGTAGGAGTCCATTCAGCACTATGTAAACTACAATTGACTAAAGGTATTTCTTGAGGAAAAGATTTTTAAATAGCGTTGAGAAAACTAACAATTCAGAAAAATCAATTTAGATCCTCCACCACCACCGTCCACACACATACAAATAAGAAAACAGCAGAGAGTTTATTAAGCTAATCAAAGGAAAGATGCAAGAAATAAAATTATTTAATAGATCTTTAAAAGCTTTCAAGACTTCAAAAGACTGGAATTCACAAAGGGAAATATCAATAGATTTAACAAAATTTGAAAAAACAGAAAATTAATTTGCTCCAATATTGACATAAAACAGTTGCATTCTATTGAGCATGAACTGTTCACTCCAATGAAAGGGAAGATATTAAGTTTCACACACAAATGAATGAGGACAGGAACAAATACTTCCCGTGAAAAGTACAATTGATAAGTAAGCATTTGGAGATATGCTCAATCACTTTAATGTTTTTGACAATATATCAAAATTGCTTTTTTTATAATTTTATTGAGAAACAAATAGCAATGAGACAGTTTCAAACCAAATTGGTAGAACAGTTTCAATAATTAACACATTGTATACATTCTTCCTAGTGGTTAATTGCTGTACAAGA
>NW_004524808.1:549666-551334 GCF_000260255.1 Octodon degus
TCTCATTATTATTTGTTTCTCAATAAAATTATGAAAAAAATAAAATGAAATGGGGATAAAGCCCTGCCTTGTTTGTGGTTAGGAAACATGCCTCGAATACTTGTTTCCTATTGAAGTTTTTAACCTCAGCTTTTATCTCCATGGTAGTAGTAAGCACTGGGTTTTCCCTATGCTCCCAACATGTCAGAACAGAATATATTCTGTATTCCAGCTTTTGAAATGCAGTTCTGTGGTCCCACCAGAATGCTTCATTGGGACCTTAGCCTTAGGCAGACTCTTCTGAGGTCTGCTGAAAAGCAGCTGTCTCTCCTCTCACATACGCTGGTACTAAAGCACTGTAGCATATCACTCTTCATCTGACTGCTTCTCCTGCCTCTCTAGAGTTCCCCAAATGTGCCTGCCACAATTTCCCCCTGTCCCTAGCTCACTTCTCAACCCGGAGGGGGGCAAAGCAATGCTTGCTCATCTCTGAGCTCTAATCTATTACCTGATCTCACTAAGCACTTCTACACTGCACAGTACTTAGTTAATTCTTTGAAGATTTCTTAAAAATTTCTACCTTTATCCATTTTTATAGCTGCTGATTTTGTCATCTTTAGAGAAAATACTGGTCAGAGAGAACCAGATTTAGTCTGTCCTCTATAAAAGGGCTCCTCACAGAATAGTTTGCAGTGAGTCCCAGAAAACCATCTGTGACTAATTTATGAGACAATTACAGAAATTGAGAGTAAAAGTTTAAAAACTGTCACTTACAAATTGACAGTGCTGGGAAATCAGTGCATGAGTTTGTACCTTCAGCTTAAAATAATCCTTATCCCACAGTAGCCTATTTTAGAGTGGCATAATCAGATCCCCTTTAATACACAGCCAGTCATACCTTTGAGCCTCTAGGCCTGTGATCTGTTATTTGTTTGATACCTTGGCTTAAGATAACTTTTTAAAAATTATATAAATAATGCATGTTTCTTGTAAATTTTTTCAAATTCTGATAAAGGGGGAGCTACTAAACTCATTCATAATCCCACCACTTTCCACAATTCAGAGTAAAGCCTCCATGGTTTCTCTCTACATATACAACTGGGGAAATTCAGAACATACCATCAGAAGCTTTATGACAGTACCAGGACCACTCCAACATGAAAAGCCAAAAAGGAAAGCAATAAAACAAGCTGCCTTATTATTAAGTCATTGCACTCTCAGATAAAGTTTATTAGAGAATTAAATCACTAATTCTGTTCAAAAGATTCAAGGTTATTGGGATTGTGTATTTCATGAATTTGTATATAGTAAATTTTTGTGATGAATAAAATTTGCATAAATAATATTTCTAGGTTTTATTTTTATGCCTCATAAAACTTAAAAAGTAAATTATTTGTTTTACATTATATCAATGTTATAAATAACTAATCAAAGATTTAATAATAGGAAAGCATTTCCATAGTGATAACTTCTTTCAACACATCTTTCATCACATGCTAGCATGTTAAAAGCTACACAGGTGACTTTGTTTGGTACCCCTAGCTGTGAACCACTAAATTTAGAAAGGTATATAATGGTCCTAAAGATTCCATTTATAGACTACTGGACTCTTTTAGAATATTTTGCTGAGTTAACATACCTATAGTATTCAAATAACGGAACTAAACAAGAAAAGGGGATACAGACGAA
>NW_004524808.1:552664-557401 GCF_000260255.1 Octodon degus
TGTAGAACCTTTGTCAGTGTCAGCCATGTGGATGAGTCACGGCCATTGCTTGGCCAATGTGCTCTCTGTGAAAGCCTGAGAGAATGTTTTCTCTCCATATGACTCTCCTTAGGCACACTCTACATCATCTATCACTTTCCTCTTTGGCCCCATAATCTCCTTGATCAGAAAATTTGGGACACTACCGTGTTACATAATGTAACAGTACAGGTTCTCATATGTCCTGAGTCTTAATTGACCTTGGAAGGGTAGGGCCAGAAAGTTGGCTTTCCTTGCAGCCCTCCTTTTTCTCTAATTTTGGTCTGCAAACTTAGGTTGTTAACCATCCAGAACAAAATTGCTTTATTAAGCCATTAAGTTTCCATTACAGTGAATACCCCATTTTCTATTGAAAAGATGAAGGTTTCTATCTACTTGAAAATCATAGTTAATAATCCTATTTAAGTAGTTCTCTAGTCCCTCTCAGGTTCATGCTGAAAGAATAGGACTGCATCCTGTTTACTGTATAGGTAGGAAGGAAGGGCTTAGCTCAAATTCTGGTACCTGTGTCCACTCCAGATTCACCTCCCATGTTGATTCCCTTCCTGGGGCTCAAGCCCTTATTGTCATATGTCAGAAGAAATGTCTTGAGATGCTGCTCTCTTCTTAACCACTGGGCAGTAACCATAGCTCCCCCATGTTCTTGTTCAGTTTCATTCTTATCCACTTCTCTTTCCCCTCTCTCCCCTGCTCTTCTTGAGGACCCAGCTCCAAGGCTGCCTACTTCATGAAGACTTTCTAAGTCCCTCAAACTTGTACCATTTTCTTGTATCATAATGCTAAGATGCATGCCTCTTTCCTCTCTTATATTTTTATCTTGTTTCTTTATCTCCCCTTGTGTGGTGTAGGTAGAAATAGGATCTTGATGTAACTGGTCTTTCTATCTTCTTTTCTTTTTTTCTTTCTTTCTTCCTAGCTCAGCCCACCCTGAGGGCGGGGCTGGCACAGCTTGTGATGCTGGAGATCGAACTGCGGTCCCCTGGGCCTGCTTAAGCTTGCCTACACAGGCTCTTTAGACTGCTGAGCTGTCTCACCGGCCCTCTTTCTATTTTCTGTATATAGTATTTGCTGAACAAGTACACTTTGATTGAAATTAAATTCCCTTTCCCTATTATAGTCTGCTTTAATGAAAATGATTGTGTGTAAATAACTTCTTTTTAAGAAATGAATGCTACCCACAAATATTTGTAAATGGTCATCAGTCAGATTTTATGCTGAAAATAAAAGATGTGTTTATTCCCCCACTTTGTGTATAGCCAGATTATGCAGACCAGACACGTGCCTACCCATTAAAAAAATAATTGATAGTACAGGTCTAAGCTTAGACCACAAGTTCTAGGAAGAAACAATTGGAAGATGAAAGAAGCAAGTAAACATCACCATCAATGTAAAAGTCAGAAAAGTAGAAAAGAGAAGAGAAGACACCCCACATAGATGCATAGAGAGAATATTGATGCTAGGGGTTATTATGGGACATTTGTGAAGACATTAAAACAGTAATACAAGCAAAGCCTTGAATTAGAAGAAAATAAAACAGAAAGTTCTTTTTTGAATCAATAGACTGATTTTTATACACAAGGATTATGGTCTTTATCAACAAGCTTACTATATATAGAGAAGTCACTTTAACCATAGCAATAATAAATGTTCACACATGTTTTAAAATGGGGATAAAGGCCCTGCATTTTGAAGCTCTCTTGGGAGGTTTTGGACCATGGAATCCCATTAAGGACTTGAAAATTGATTTGTTGTATCAAGGCCCATCTTATTCTATGATTTAAACTACAACGTTGTTTGTTTATTTATTTAATTTATTTTTTGTAGTACTGGAGATTGAACTCAGGATTCTGAGCTTGCCAGGAAGGCACTTACTCTACTGAGCTATCTCCCTGGCCCCTAAACTACATAGTTGTAATCATTTGTCTTCCACTAAATAACCAAAAGCCTTGAGTACAAATTAGAAAGTTTCCTTCTTTGTAACCTGAGTGTTTAGGGAAGCAAGGGTAAGAGCTACTTGGGCTTCAAAGTCAGACTAACTTTGAATCCTGGCTTTACCAATTAAGATCTGTGAGATCGCTTCAGGAAGTAGCTTAAACTTTACTGTTTCTCAGTTTCTGCTAAGTAAAATAGGGATGCCCATAATACCTCATAGAATTCTGGTAGGTGTTGAATGAATCAGTGCATGTCAAGCCCTTAGAAAATTCCCACCACATAAACAATAAAGGCTAGCTTTTATTTTCTACTATAGTAAAATAAGATTACTTCTGTTATAAATTTATGAATACAAACTGCTTTTTAAGTACAGTTTTAGCTGAATTCTAGAAGTTCCTTATTGCTTTTTTTTCAGTCTTTACTTTTTATTAATTAATGCATATTTACAGTTCATCATGTTCAAATTCCATGTGGGGAGTTGCTACAAGTACATAACACATCTGAATTCTTTTTCCAACCCTTTCCCCTCCCCTCCCTCCTCCTTCCATCCATCTTTTAATCCCCTTCACATTTGGAGATGGCTGTCTCCCTACTTCCTATTAGCTATTTTTGTTTTTCTTTGTATATTTCAATAATTAAATCTGATTTAGTATGATGAAAAATATACAACATATTCATTTTTAAAGATAACAAAAGAAATAAAAAGAAAAAAGTGAAAAATTCAGAACATAATCCCACCCACTCTTTACTATGCCTTTTCAACATCCAGATATTTTTGTCTCTATAGCTATATACATGCATATATTGATGTATGTTTATACATTTTAGCATATTATGAATATCTGTCAATAAATATGCATCTATAATGTCATGTAATGACAGTATAGGATTCCACCTTGTAAACTTATCACAATTTAACCATTCTATTTATTGATAATTTAGATTGTTTCCAACTTCTCCCTATTATAGATAACTATAATAAGCATTTATCTGATAAATAGCACTAATTACTTCCCTTGGAATGTAATTCTATCCTCTTACATACTGGGTTAAAGATCATGTATATTTTAAAGACAGTTGTCAAGTACTATAAAGTTGCCCTTCAAATGGGTTGCATTATTTCACTTGTTTATCAACACTGGATTTCTTGATCCAGTAAAAGTTCCCCCAAGACTGAGTTGTGAATTGTAGCATCTGTGTAATATGAATTGCTGTCTTCTCACACTTAAAGATTAGAACTATACCCCAACTTCTTTCAGTGTTTTCTATTTTTGCAGGTAATGGTAACACCCCAATCTTGAAATGTAATGCCTCAATCTGGCATTAAATTGTAGTGTGTACTTTTTTGATTATCACGTTCAAAGTATTTTCATTTTTTTATTATTTCTCTCTTGATTAATAGGTTATTTGACATTGATTCCTCAATCTCTAAACATTTATGGGTTTGCTTAGTTATTTTATTAATGTATTTCTAACATATCTACATATCTGCGTATCTAGGGGTTATTATGGGACATTTGTGAAGACATTAAAACAGTACCACAAGAAAAGCCTTGAATAAAACAGAAAGTTTTTTTAAAACAGTAGACTGATTTTTACATACAAGGATTATGGTCTTTATCAACAAGCTTACTATATAGAGAGAAGTCACTTCAACCATAGCAATTATAAATGTTCATGCATATTTAAAATGGGGATAAAAGACACAGTCCTAGCCCAGGCCAGGTGAGTGTGTGGGAGAGCTTCCAGCTACCCTCCACCAGTGGGACCTACTGGCCCCAGCCCAGGCGCAGCGTGGGTGAGACCCTCTTCCACCCCCTTGGGACGTCCACCACCACTCCACAGCAACTCTCCCACCCCGCCCACTGAGTAGGAATTTCTGCCACGTTCCGAGAACCCCCAGACCCAGTCCTAGCCCAGGCCCCGGTGAGTGTTTTGGAGAGCTTCCAGCTAACCTGTGCAGGCATGACCTAATGGTCCCAGCCAAGGCTCAGCATGGATGACACCCTCTTTCACCCTCTTGGGATGCCCCCCCATCACTCCCTAGTACCCCCTACACCCCACCCAGAGAGTAGGAATTTCTGTTGCATTCCGGGAACCCCCAGATCCAGTCCTAGTCCAGGCCCGGTGACTGTGTAGGAGAGCTACCTCTCCCCCCTACACCACCTTCTCTCCTCCAGACTCCCTCAGGCTTGGCATACAGGCCTGGGGTGAAACCCTGCAGCTGCAATCCCTGCAGAGAGTGTAGGGGACAAAACCACCCAGCTAGTCCAGGAGCACAACATCTTGCCAGAGGGGCAAAACAGGTTCACCTCCAAGGGCAGCATCAGGAAGGAACTGAGCACAGCAGCCAGATCCAAGCCAGGCACAGCTGGATAAATCCAAACTTTGCAGATCTATACCTGAACTTCAGTAGGTGCTAAGGTTATAACTGCAACAAAGATCTACAACAAAGGTCAGAAGACAGTGCTACACAAAATGACAACAAGAAGGAGCAAAATGCAAGCTCAGAACCCAAGCCCACCCATAACAAGTGCACAGGAAACTAACACAGAACAAATTGGGAATCACACAGCTGAAAGCAATGAATCAATGGCTTCTGAGATAAAGAAACAGCTGCAGAAAGGTATAGAGAAAATCAGATTGGAAATGAAAAAAGAAATCCTTGAATTAATAACATCTGCAGTAAAGAATCAAATGCAGAAACATATGGAGGAAACCCAATGCCCACCCAGAACAAGTGCAGAGGACACTAGCTCAGCTCAA
>NW_004524808.1:563141-597874 GCF_000260255.1 Octodon degus
TAATAGTGTTTGTAAATAGGATATCATGTCTGCGTCTTGTACAGCAATTAACCACTAGGTAGAACATATGCAATGTGTTAATTATTGACTCTGTCCTACCAATTTGGTTTGCAACTGTCTCATTGCAATTCGTTTCTCAATAAAATTATGGGAAAAAAATAAAAATGAATAAATAAAATATAAAGTTGGGAAAAAAAATTCCATTTATAATAGCAATAAAAATACAAAACACTGGGACTGGGGTGTGACTCAATGTAGAACATTTGCCTAGCATGTACGAGGCCCTGCCTTGATTATCAAAGCCACAAACATACATTACGTATACAGGCTGGGGTTATAGGCATGCACCAGTATGCCCAGCTTAAAATTCTCTGTACAGGGGCCAGGGAGATTGCTCAGTAGAATAAGTGTTTCCCTGGCAAGTGCAAGGGCCTGAGTTCAATCCCCGGTTCCGAAAAAATAAAACTCTGTCCAAGATGTGATTTAAATATATGTGTATATTTAATATACATACATATATGATATAGGGATAAATAGTTAGATAGGGAACTAGTGAACCCTACTTCTGGGTGTCATCCAGAGAAAAATAAGCTTGTAAAAACATTAGAATGTGTTGTCATCCACTTTATTCAATGAATCTGGCACTGTTCAACTTCTGCTTCTTCCCAAAAGTTAAAATAACCATGAAAAGCAAACATTCTGAATCAATAGAGGACGTTGAAGCAACCAGAGCAATACAATTATGGACACTCACAAAAGAGGACTTCTAGAACTGCTTGAGAAAGTGGCATGAATGATGGGAAAGTGTGTTCAAAACAAAGGAGAATATTTTGAAGGGAATAATGGCAATGTGTCATTTACTGTGGTAATCTTTAAAAATTTAAACATTATCTATATCTTCTTTCATACCAAATATATACAATGCCTAGAGAAAAAACGGGCAATCCTTGGAATCAATATAAAGAAAAATGTATAATTTACAGATATGAAAAGACGTGTTCATGAATGAAAATATTAGAAAAAATGTTGACTTCTAGAAGTTAATATATATATTTTCTGGGTCAAAGTAAAAAATTTTAGAGTTTAACAAAATAAATCATATTCAACTGGGAGGAAAAATTGCTAAGTAATGAATAATAAGATGAGACTTAGTTTGCCAAATGCTAAAATATGTATTATAATATTTAAAATGATATGGTATTAGATGCAAGAATAGACAAGTCAGTGGAAGAAACCTTAAAATACCCCAGGCAGGCCTGTCCAGATAGCTCAGCAGATTAAAGCGCCTGCTTAGGCAGGTGTAGGGACCAGGGTTTGATCCCTGACATGCTGTGCTGACCCCACCCCTGAGGCATGCTGAGACGGTGATTGAGACTGGACATGGTGGCACACACCTGTAATTGCATCGCTTGGGAGGCCGAAAACAGGAGAATCACTATAAGTCTGATCTACATAGTGAGACCCTGTACACCTTGTTGACCCTATAGACCCTGTAGACCCTGTCCTAAATACAAAAGCAAAGTAAAACAAAAAACCAGCATGTATGTGTTTCCATGTGTAGAGATTATCTCTTCACATACTGTACTTAGAACCAGCAAAAATAGGTTGATTAGGTAATTGACAGGTAATTGTAGCAAAGGACAGTAAATAATTTCTATTTATTTCTCACTTACTAATTTCCTCCTTAGACCTTGGCCTCTCACCACTTTGCTGCCTCCTCTGCCCTCTTTTTACTGCTTTCCTTCTACGTCCTGCCAAAAGTCTTCTTCTAGCTTTCAGCATGGCTCCCAAATTCTTAATGAATAGCTGTGTGTGGTGGTACACAACTGTAATCCCAGCACTCTGGAAGTTTGAAGCAGGAGAATCACAGATTCAAGACCAGCCAGGGCATCTTAATGACTTAGACTTAGGAAGACCCTATCACTAAATTTAAAAAAATGGCTGGAAATGTAGCTCAGTGTGAAGGCCCTGGGTTCAATCTCCAGTACCACAAAAAATAAAGCTCTTAATTCCTTTATTATGCTGTCAGTTTGGTTCTGTCCTTTGCCCAACTCTTTCATCTAAGCTGAGCAGGACTTATCCTCATGCGTCACAGTTAAAATGGAAAAACACTGATACAAAACTAACTCCTTCACAGTGAGGTATTTTTTAATCTTCACAGATCAACTAACCAGTTTATACTCCAGCCAGGCTTAAAAAGAGCATTTTTTTTTCTCTACTACACAATACCAAAAAATGAAAATATTCAGCCTTTCTAGTAATTAAAAAATGTAAATTAAAACAATCATGAATGACTTTTCTGCCCTGATTGCCAAAGATGAAAATGAATCCTAGTGAGGGCAAAGTGGAAGCAAGGGCACACACACACACACACACACACACACACACACACACACACAAAGGCAGTGGCAGAAATATGAATTGTTAAATTCCTGGTATTATGTATACTAAAATTGTTACTGTATATACCTGTGACCTAGCAACTACAGCAGATGCTCGGTTATTCAAAAAGATGCATGATCACGTTCATTCAGCTTTGATTTCCGCTGATGAGGTATGGGTGCTGCCATTCTTCAGAGTAGATTAGCCATCATGAAACGTCTAGAAGAATCCCACTTGACATTGAAAAATATCCATTGCATGTGCAATGAGAAAAAGGCAAAATTTGTAAAGCCGTGTATAAATGTGTAAATGTTTTCATTTACATAAAACCATACTGTGATCCAAATGACGTAATGAACTGTTGATTTAATATCTACTAAATGTGCACTCTTGTGCTGGATTTGAGGTGAGGATGTGTTGAAAGTATAAAGTCGACTTGTTCTTTAGAACTTTATACTCTTGTTGAACTGCCAGAGCATGTTAAAATGTGCATTTGTTCCTTGAATATGCAGTAAGGGTAGCTGCAGGCCAGGGAGGTAGCTTAGTGGCATAAGTGCCTGCCTGGCAAGTGCAAGGTCCAGAGTCAGATCCCTGATACAAAAAAAAGTAGGGATAGCTGAAGTCAAAGAAAATGGCACTGGATATAAAGACAGAGACTTGAATCCATTCACTCGCACATCTTAATCCAATTACATAGATTGAGAAGGAGATAAGGCTGACTTAATGAGGACTTTTAAGTATAAAGGGAGACTTAAGAGGGAGTGCTTCCCATGAGACCTGATAAATACTAAGTATGTTCCTTTATATTCCCTTATAGAGGTTTCTTTTTCCTTAGTATAATATCTGCAACAGGTATTTTGATGACTGAGCACCTATATTCGAAAATATCTTTATACATTATAAGCATTTTAAGGTATTGAGAAAATGTTTGCTCTTTCAATAATTTCCTTAAGATAGATAAGAATGTGTCATAAGGTTCTGATCTATGAATACATATGTGTTTGTTGCACGTGTTTATATTATGTGTGTGCAGGGCTGGCAAGCTAGTTCAGCAGACTAAGCACCTGCTTTGGCAAGCGCAGAGACCAGGGTTCGATCCCTGGTCCCACATGCCACGCTGGCACCACCCCCAGAGCACACTGAGCCAGTGACAGAGTTCGGACATGGTGGTGCATACCTATAACCCCAGTGCTGGGGGGGCTAAAAACAGGAGGATCACCATGAGTCCAATCTGCGTGAAAAATGAAAAGTAAATAAATAATGTGAATGCTAAATGTGATGATAGTAGCTATATAGGTTGTTGAAGAATGGAAGCAAAGGAAGACATTTTGTGCTTGATGATCATTGAGGGGGCTTCCTGGCACGGAGGGATTGCAATGGAAACTTGAATTAATATAAGATTTGATTATGAAGAGCATTATTTGCACAAGCTAGTGACAAAAAATAAAAGAAAATAGTAGTAAGATCAGTCTGCCTTGAAAGCATGGCTTTTTGGAACTAGATAAAGGAGATAGAAGAGACGAGAAACATAATGTATCCATTGAGAAACAACCATTTTAAGTCTTAAAAATAGTAATACTTTGTCACCAACACATCAATGTGTTAGAATATATTTGTAGAAGTTAATTTTGGCAATGGAGATGTAAAAAAAATAAATTAGAAATCAGCTCATTTTTCCTTTCACAACACATAGTGCAGATTTCCCATTTTGTGGTTATAGCTAAAACAAAATATTTTTAAAATTCTTGTATTCTTAAGAACTACACTGTATGACTAGATAGAGATAATATTGGAATTTGACTCAAAAATATTCCCACCATCCCCATCATTGCTTTTTTCTGAGGCTTCTTACCATCATAGCCTAAAGAATACATAGTCAGTCTTCTACACCCCATGTTATTTGATACTTGCATTGACTTGCTTTTCTTACAGGTTTCTTTTCCTGCAGTTCTCAGTGTTAAAATGACTATAATGTGCTGTGTAATTGATACGTGCTCTTCATTGAAAGAAAGGGGATCTAAGTAACTTGCAATCATTAGAAGCAATTCAACTAATAACTTAGTGATGGTGTATTCACCTCTGATGTTGTCTTCCTGGAATTTCCTCCTCTCTTACATTCTTTTTCACGTTTCTTCACAGTATGGATGGAGCAGATCTGTGTTTTGAAATCGTAAAGCGAGCTGATGCTGGTTTTGTCTACAGTGAAGCAGTAGCCAGGTATGTAGTCTTCCAAGATGATAACTAGAGACAACTGGTTCTTTACCTTGATGAGTGAGGGCTTGATGAAAAAATCCTGTGCTCCCCTGGCCCTCCCTTGTAGACAAGATTTGATAGCATACAAATAATATTGGATTACATGTGTTTTGTTTAATGTTTGTTTTTTGGCACATTCAGCTCTAATTCTTCATTTTGCTTTTTAGTGATATCCAATTGTTATATGACCAGTTTATCTAAGGAAAAAGTGCAGAATAGTAAAAAGAACAAAAGTAAAATCACAGTTGTTTTGAATATATCCACTTCAGGCCAGTGTGTAGTGTCCCAACCTAAAGGCAGCCATTATTATAACTTGAAGAGTTGTCATAATGATCTAGTGACTCAAATTAAAGGGTCAGTATGAAAAATCATAGGAGCTGTGCATGCACCAGGCCACTAGTTTATACAATTCAAGCAACAAGCCTTCTGCTTTGGTTATGTTCAGTCACATTGTACATATACTCCGGGCAGGGTTACCCCTTTGCTACATGAGACGTACCCCTTTCCTCAGTCACCGCCATAATATATTGTAGGGTTCAACCCCACAAACCTATTGGGATTTATTTACACATTTGAAAAGCAGTTACATCACATGATTATAACTTCCTCCCGTCTATTATTCCTTTTGTAACTATAGCATCATAGGACATAGCTGAAAACTACTCAGAAACTAATTTAATATAGCTTTGCCTTGGATATGTTCAGGTTTGTTATCCTGATTCCTGCTGGTGGAGGAGCAAGAGCCCCTTCCAGAAATAGAGCAAGGATAGCAATAGCATAGAATAAAGGCTATGCTCAGTATAAGGTAGTTTCTCTTTTATACTACTGGGGCTAGGGAAAAGAACCAAGTGCAGGTTAATATGTTATCTGCAATTCTTTAGTCCTGATGTATGGTAGAACTAAAGCTAGATAGCTTCTTTTATTTTATGTCACAGTTTTTTTTAAGTCCCACTGTTCTATTGTTGTTCTTGTTACAGCTTTAAATTAATATTTTTGAGTGGCTTCAAAGCGAAAATTAATCACAGTCAAAGTTACCTTGATTTTTCTTGTGACACAGTTGTCACCTCTGACTAAAATTTGCATTGATTTGCTTTTACGTATAACTTTATATGTATTTCTTTAAAAATTCAATACAATTCTCATGTCAAAATATGAACACTCAATGCAAAGATGGGGCCTTTGGGAGGTGATTAGATTTAGACAAAGTCCTAAGTATACAATCTCCTTAATGAGATTAGTGTCCTTATAAGAAGAGAAAGACCTGAGCTATTTCTTCCCCTCTGAAATATAAGGCCACACTTAGAAGTAGACTTCAGGAAGTCAGGAAGAGTGCTCTCACCAGCAGCTGAATCTGCTCTCAGCTTGGTATTGGACTTCCAAACCTCCAGAAACATGATAATTGCCTTTTGTTTAAGCCCCCCAAAAAAGAATAAATAAAGAAGAAGAATTACAGGCACCTTGCCTTATCTAAACTAGAATTTCCAAGGGCACCATAAAACATGAAAAACCAAAAATTCTGAATTTTGGTTTCTTTTAAAATGTTTTTCTTCAGTTGACGAAGATAACTCTTTCATTTTTAGACCAAAATTACAGTAGGATACATGAGATATATGCTAGCAGAGTTAATGTTAAATCACTGTAACTTCTACCTCATTCTCAAATCATTGTTTCTAAACTTTTCTTAGCTTTTCTTTAACTTCAGCCTGTCTCTGCCCCTGAGCTAGATGTCAGGATTGGCCAGATGGCAGCATGTAAAGTTGCTATCATATAGTGAAATGACTTGTGGTCTTTCCCAATCCTGAGAATTATAGAAAAGATAGGTGTTCATATACATCAAGATGAGAGCCTATTGATTTTTAAATCTACTTGTACTTGCTGTTAAAATTTTGATTTAATGAAAGAAACTTTCCACAATGGACCAGAAAAGAACAGCATTGAGGCCAGTAAGTGGCCTTTCTCAGAGAAAAGTTTGGACACAATTCATTAGATACTAGTTCTTCTAGCAATGCAAAGGACAGAAAAAAGGCTTAGATAGTATTATTAGGTGTATTCCCTATTGCAGAAGATCAGTGACCATGTAACAGATGCATGTAGATTCTTCCTTTGGTGTGCAGGACTTGGCCAAGACACTTTGAACCTTCCTTTCTCCTCTCTGATTCTGAGACTTACTGTTAGGAAATTCAGCTTTTATCGGTATTCTAGTGAGACCAACTGCAACAACACTCTGAGACACCAAGTATTCAAATTGATAATGTTTTTCTCCAACTGGCTGAGTTTCAAGAGAAGCAGCAGAGCATGGCAGAAACTAAAAATCTGTTCAGTGCTCAGTGCGGCAAAATTAATAATTACCTCTGTTTTTTCAGAGGTGATGAGTTGTGAAGTAAGCTAACATATGGAATGAGAATATTATATCAAGTTCTCCCAAACCAGAAAGAGTTTTTTTTACCTAGTACCAAGCTTTACTAAATAATTTCAATGAAACAGGAGAACACAAAGACAGCTGCAGCAGAAAAAAGCCTCTGCTATCAAGGGCTGCTCCCCACCTTATCTCTTCCTGTGTCCTCAGGGCACCCCTGGCCCAGAATAGGTTAAGTCTCTCTGTGCGAGGTTTGTGGGATTGCACATACATGGGAGCATTTCAGTTGTGAAACATCTCTATTTTATATCCAAGACAGTTGGATAGCTTCCATGACTTTCTCCAGGAGGCCATCCATGCCTCAAGGATGTCTTCTCTCCTACCATGGAAAGTCTTTACCAGGGACATTCTGTTAAGGGCATACGAGAGACAAGACCTCTTCTGCCCAGGGAATAGCATTAATCTTTTTACTCCGAAGTGAGTAGTAGGAGAGTAGTCCAATTTGCCTCTTTTTTTTTCTACTTCCACTACCCCTTCTCCAAAATGCCTCCTTTCAGAGGCAGTAAATAGATTGCTAGCCAGCTCCTCCCTTGAACAGGGAAGATAGATAGATAGATAGATAGATAGATAGATAGATAGATAGATAGACAGATAGATCTGAGATCTGAGTCTCTCTGAAAGTGTGTACTATGATGCTTCATAAGATTTTTTATTAAATTTAGTCACCAACTCCCTAGAATGTGTGGACAGATATTGGATCCTGTATTATTCTTCACATGCACTCTTGACATGTACAACCCCCAGGGATGATGACTGGGAGGATGAAAAAAGATTAATTTTGATCTGTTATAATTTGCAGAGAAAAAAATTGTACTTTCCTTTCATATACCCTAGAGATTCTGCTTATGTATGTGTATTTGGGTCAAATAATGGTGTGCTACGAAACTCAGATCAAAAATGTTCTTGCAGTGATTTTTGTTTTGTTTTATGAAACACAATTTGTTTTCTTTTATGAAACAAAACAAATTGAGGTAGGACTTTCTAGGCTAAAGATAATTTAGGTAGCTATCTGAATTTCATATCCAAAGTAGTCCATCCTGTAGATACAATGTCCATTTTACCTAGTTTGTACTCACTAATCCCTGTGACAGCTGACTTGAAATTTAGGGCATGCATGAGACTTTAAACAAAATAATAATTTTGTAATAGTAATGACTTGATCTTTCTAATGTGGTTTAGAATTTGCAGAGCATTTTGGCATTTGTTGTCCCTTAGCCATTTTGGCATTCATAGATCCTCCCAACCCTGATTTAAACCACCAAAAGGTCTATAACACCAGGTGAAGACACCCTAGTTTAAACCTGATTTATAAACTACACTGGCCCAGGCAAGGAGTATATGACCAACAACCCCTCATGTGTGCATATATAAAGTAAGAGAAATTGAATTTCAGAACTAAAGACTATGAACCAAGCTCTCTGGCTTAGAGCACTTTGAGGAGATAATGTAAGTGTAAAGGAACAAAGTTTTGATCAGAAAATTTGGGACACAACTGAGTTACATGATGTTACAGTACAGGTTGTCCTATGTCCTAAGTCCTCACTGACCTTGAAGGGCTAGGGCCAAAATGTTGGCTGTCCTTGCAACCCTTCTTTTTCTCTAATTTTTGGTCTGCAGACTTAAGTTGTTAACCCTCCAGAAGAGAAGCTTAATGATATTATTACCCTATAACATAGGCAGTTGAGCTTAACCTCACTATCTATCTGAATATCAAACATCTTAGACATAACATGGAACAGTTATTTTTCCATCAAGTATTGATATGTTATACTTTAAATCCCTACAGAATGTGAAGAAAAGATTTTTAAAAATGAAAGTGGCTTTTTGAAGCCACTCAAAAATATTAATTTAAAGCTGTAACAAGAACAACAATAGAAAAGTGGGACTTAAAAAAAACTGTGACATAAAATAAAAGAAGTTTAGAAATAACAGAAGTTTAGAAATCTAACCATATACAGTATTGTAGCAGGACAGTCCTGTAACATTTTTTTCTTGTCTCTTGTTTTCATTTATTACCCTTTTTTAAAAACAATCATTTACTTGAGAGACAGATCGATGATGTGGAGTGTGCCTAAGGAGAGTCATCTGGAGATAAAACATTCTCTCAGGCTTTCACAGAGAGCAAATTGGTCAAGGAATGGCCGTGACTCATCCACATGGCTGACACTGACAAAGGATCTGCAAAGTGCAGTACAGGGTTACAGGATAAATCCTGACAGGATTTGACTGACTTTGTCAGATACAAAAGTTACATTTCTTGTTATATAGGTCTTGCTTTATCTTGGTTTTAACCATCCAGCAGAAAAGTATAAAAATGAGGTATAAAAAGTAAAGCCATATTAATATGCTGAACTGTAAGAGGCTCAAGTCAACAACTTCTGACATTGCCAGTCTTATGGAAAACCCACTACTATTATGGACTACTGGACTATATTGGAATATTTGCTGAATTCATGCAACTATAATATTTAAATGACAATGGAATGCCCTTCTCTGACAAAACTAGAAAAAAAGGGGGATACAAATGAACAACCACTTTGTATCTGTATATTCAAAATTGGATAGATATACAGCTACATTCTCTTAATTCAATGAATAGAAAGATTTGTTCTAATAATATTTGTGGACAGGATATCATGTCTGCATCTTGTACAATGAATAACCACTAAGACAACAATATGCGATGTATTAATTATTGAAACTGCCCTACTAATCTGTTTTGAAACTGTCTCATTGCTATTTGTTTCTCAATAAAATTATTTTAAAATAAATAAGGAACAAAGTCTGAGTTTGGCCTGGGTTTGGGGTGGGGGTTGTTTTTTCTACCACTCATTTTTAAAATGGAACCTTCTAGTCCATTTGAATACATGAAAACATGCATGTACCAATTAGAGGGATATTCCTTGAGCTTGGTTAGCTGGTATCATAGGAAAGAAGGAACTTGCTGGAAATTCTTCTAATGATAAAGCAGGAGTAGAGAATTCGCATTTGTTTGGAGTCCTAAACACACATACAAGGTCATATATTAATACTATTTTTAAGCTATGTAGTTTTTGTGTTAGTGTCAAAAATATAATATCTGAAAACAAAACAAAATTTAATAAATGCCATACCATAAATTTATTGAGTATTACATTTCTACACAGTGGCTGGTTGAAAAGCAAAGGGGAAAAATAATAAAAAGAAAAGAGAAAGAGAAAAGGAAGAAGTAAAGTGTAAAGGAAGAGAATATAAAACAGAATAAGATGGATTATGAAACACAAATAGACTAAGAGATAGGAGAAGGAAGTTCTGTAGTCTGAATAACTACAGACAAGCCCTCACTTACCATGGTTTGATTTATGGTCTTTTACTTTGTGATGGGATAAAAATGATTAGCATTCAAAGCCAAGTGTGGCGGTGCATGCCTGTAATCCTAGCACTGAGGAGGCTAAGGCCAGAGGATCACAAGTTCAAGGCCAGCCTGGGCTACATAGAGTTCAAGGCCAGTCTGAATTATCTAGTAAGATCCTGTCTCAAAAAAAAGGAAAGAAAAATAAATGCAGAAAGAGAAAAGCACTCAGTAGTAATCACACGTATAATTTTTAATTAAGTTTATTGGTACATTTTTTCCCTCCCTCACTCCCCAACATTTTAGATATACATAATGATCACATACATCATATGGCATTTGTATCTGTATATGATGCATTTTGATTTCTGTTTTTCCCATTCTCCTCTCCTCCCTTCAACCACTCTTCCCCTCCTTATTTACAAAACCTTTATTTCCATCTTTTCCTGTTTTTTTTCTTTTTCCCTTCCTTCCTTTCCCCCTTATTCCCCCTCCCCCAGTTCCCCTTCCCATTTGAACATTTTCTTCCTATTTTACAATATCTGTTATACATTTTGGACCTTATTTACACTTTAAGTTTCTCACACCAGAGAAGCAATGCAGTATTTACATGTGTGTCCAGTTTATTTCACTTAAGAGTACAGCCAAATGCCCATTAACCGATGAATAGGTAAAGAAGATACATTTTTGTATATGGTGGAGCACCACTACTAAGCCATAAAAAGAGATAAACTTCAGACACGTTTGGGTAAATGGATGCAGCTTAAGACCACACATACAATTTTTTTTAATTAATTTTATTAAGAAACAAATAGCAGTGAGACAGTTTCAAAACAAGTATGGGGCCACAGGAAAGTGATCAACAATGTATAATGTGCCTAGGGAGAGTCACCTACAGAGAAAACACTCTGTTAGGCTTTCACAGAGAGCAAATTGGTCAAGCAATGGCCATGATTCATCCACATGGCTGACACTGACAAAGGATCTGCAAAGTGCAGTACAGGGTTACAGGATAAATCCTGAGGGGATTTGACTGACCTTGTCAGATACAAAAGTTACACATATACAATTTTTAATGTTGCTGTTTTCCCAGCCTACTGATAAGTAGTCTGGTACCCATTCACCATTCTCAACTCCCAGCTAAGTGTACTGAGCATATTTAAGGCAGACTGGACTAAGTCATGATGTATATATTAAGTGCATTAAATGCATTTTCAACTTAACGATGGGCTTCTGTATCTCTACTACACTGTCAGTCAAGGAACATTTGCACTTTTGGCCTACTCTACTACGTTGCTAGTTGAACCTGTTACCACTTTTTTAATTATTCGCAATACTGAAAGTTGAATCCCAGACCTTTTCACTGAGCTAAATCTCTGGCTGTGTTTCATTTCTTATTTTGAAGCAAGGTCTAAAAAATCTAAAATCTTCAGACTGGGCTCAAATGTGCAGTTCTCCTGCCTCAGCCTCCTAGAGTGCTGGGGTTCAGGCAGGTGCTAGCACACTGGCTTTTTGAAAATGCTAACTCTTCCCTTAGTTCTTAATCTGTAATGGATGAAGGAACCTCAGCAGACACAACTGGCCACATGGGCAGTCAGTTTTCCTACAGTTTGGGCCTAGAACTAACCCTGCTTTGTTCAAGGTAAACATGTATGGGTTACAAAAAGAAACTATGTGCACAAGGAGTGAACCACTTCTGCAGTTAGGCAGTTTCCACCCCTTTAGTCAGAACCACTGAGGTAGCTCAGAGCACTATTTACATAGTAGTGAGCCTGTGTAAGCTGATTAACTATTTGAAAGGTTTTTCATGCTTTCAACTTCAATTTTTAGTTGTAGAACAGTTTTATTTGTGAACTACGTGGAATTCTTTTGACTTCATTTAGAAAATATAGAACATACCTTCACAGTGGTCCTAAATGTGTGAGGACACTTTTCCCACTTTTTCACTAAGCTTCATTTTCTGATCTATTCAAATGAAAGATGTCTATAGGCAACTAATACGAAAGTGGGAGTTATAAACTGGGGGTACTGTATTAAGTTTTTTAAATTTTTTTTGCAGTATTAAATTTTTATTGTTGTTTTTCACAGCCATTACATGAGACAGATACTGGAAGCTCTGCGCTACTGTCATGATAATAACATCATTCACAGGGATGTGAAGGTAAGTCCTTCTTACCACTACCTTTAATATTTATGAGGAGAAACTGACATAACAGTAGCAAAAATCAGAATGTTTTCTTTAATAGTCTTAGAATCTTAAACTGAATTTTATTTACAAATAAAAATTGAGTTATACCCTTTATATTTGAGGAGTCCTGGTAGCAATTCTTAATAGGACCACCTTACAGTTTCCACTTCCTTACTTTTATTAAAGGTTATATGTAATCTAAAATGTGATTGTTCTCCTTTTGCCTTTGTATTTGAGAGAACAACAAAGGAAAGACTAGCAAATAGGATAAATCATTAACCCTATACTGAGTTAATTGAGAGAAAAATTACAATTTGTTTTATATAGAAAAAGATAACCATACATTTACATTTTCTTAATGTTGCAGTGTAGTCAGCATTGTATCTTCGCAGATAGTTTTTAGTATATAGAATGAAATCATAAGTAGAAGTGAAATGGCATATCATAAATATCATAATTATGATATGAAATATAGTTAGATGTGAAATTTTAAGGGTGTACCCTTTAATATTAGACTGATCATTATTCAGTCTTTCTGTGTATTCTACCTATTATCAAGTTAATGAGATTTTTCAGTCTCTGGCTCTGGCAGGGTCAAGAAGAGTATAGAGATGGCCCAAAAAGGACAACAGTGCATCATCCTCCTGACCCCTGACCCCTCACCCCTTCCAAGCCATAGAGCAATGATGGTGAACCTTTTAGAGATGGAATGCTCAAATTGCAACCCCAAACCCACTTATTTAGTGCAGAGTACCAACACTGCAATGAAACCTGAATACTTAGGTTTTAGTTTAGAAAAACAATTCATACATTGATATCTTTTGTCTTAAAAGAAAAACACAATAACAGACCTTTCACTGATATAAACAGCTTTTTATTGAAAGGTAAAAGTTTGCATTTGGTGTGCTTTTGCACAATTAATGTGATCTCTGCTGTTGTATGCATGCTGATAATTCATCAAAGCTCGGCAAGGGAGAGTGGGTTTGCATGCCAACAGAGAGAGCCTTTGGTGCCCACTGCAGTATATGTGCCATACGTTCACCACACAGGCCTAGAGTCACTGAGGAGCTTCCGAGGCTTGTCAGGCCCTGGGTTATACTTTCAAACTCTGGTATTTTGTTCCTGGCCTCTCTGTACTCCCAGCATCCATAGATATGGTGTTCCTTCCTTTGAGGCATATTATTAACTGTCATTTAAATATATTGTTTAAATGACCAAGAAAATTAAGTCGAGTTTAAAGTTTCTATGATTGAAAAATGTTAATGGAAATTCTTGTAGTTAAAGCTGAGGGAGCCCATGAGCAATTCTAAAACCATCTAGCAGAATGTTATAGTAGCATTCAAAATCATTGGGGAAATGTCCAAAATATATATTAGTATAAATTAGTTATATAATGTTCATTCAAATGTGATAATAGGAAATTGATGCTGCTATTATGAAAACTCAGCACTGAAGAGCTCAATAAATGCATGACACGTTTATTTTTAAAAATTCTTGTTATCCAGAGAGTAAGAAGTGTGAAAAACTAAAAGGGAAAAACTGACATATAATGACATATTGTGAGACTCTTTTGTATTTAATGCACATAAAATGTGATATGTATAAAATAAATCTCCTTGTATATATTACGAGGTATGTATAAGGAAAAATGATAATTTAAAATAATAAAATATGAAAAATGGTCCTATTAAAATTGTTCATATAGTAGCATTGTACTAAAAACTATTTTGCTTGAAAATTAATTTTATTTTCTGTGAATTCTGTTTGTGAAAAACAGTTGTATCAATGTCATATAGTTATGACTAACAACGTACTTCACTATATCCTCACTACTACAGATTTTGATTAGCCATGATACTGTAGAAGATGTAATGATAACCCCAAAACTTCCAAGTAGTTATACTTTATTTCCCCTTCTGATTTAACTATTCCTCAAATATTTGAGTGCCCACTTCATACAGAATACAGTGCTTAGAACCCTAAAAGTATTATGGTCTCACTGGAGAACAAGGCAGCATATCTTATATCTAGTGCTGTAGATGAACATACACCAAAACTTTAACTTCCAAAAACAACTGCAATTATTTGCTGACAGTCTAACAGTTTGGACAGAGCTTCCTGGAGACTTCTCTCTTGCAGCTAAAGCTGCGTGACTATTTTCCACAGTGGCTTCTTTCAGTCTTTTGGCATCTCAGCTGAAGTGACTGGAACAGCAGGGAGCTGGCCAGCCTTCTTTGTCATCTCATTCATGGCTTATCTCAATCTTCCCCCGGGGCCATATGCCCTGCAGGATGCTGCCTCTGGGCTCCAACAAAGCAAAACTGTACGTTGCTAGGCATCTTGAACCTAGGCGGGAAAGTGGCACTGGCCACATCCTCTGCACTCAAGTAAATCTGTCAGACATGAAAAAGTCACAAGGCTGGCCTAGATTCAAGGGGAGGAGAGTAGATGCATCTTTTCACTGGAGGAGCAACAGCTGTAGTAAGGATAGAAGAATTTGTTGGTGGCCATCTTTATAGCCAGGCAGAAACGCAGTTCCTGAGCACCAGGGGTGAGGTGGTAAAAGAGCATCAGAGATTTCATGGAACAGGTTATATTGGAGCCTGGTCTTGAGTCATAGGGTAGTTTCATGGAAAGAAGACTTCACAGAGAAAAAGCAGTGTGTACAACAGCCCAATAGTAGCTTTGAATTCTAAATTAATTGTAAATTACTTTATTTATAAAGTATATGCCACACCATTTTGAGGAAGTACCCAGAAGCCTTGTGAAAAACAATAGAGAAGTAATTCTCAAACTTGAGATTAACAAGAAGAAACCACCAAAAATAAAATACCATTTTTCAGTTAGCAGGGAGACTTAACACAAAGCATGTATTAGTTTTGGTATTCTTTAAATTTCAGTACCTGAAATCTGTACATTTCACATGGTAAATTAAGTATTCATATTTAGTTAATTGAAAGTGTTGGACTTGGCATATTTTCTTAAGACATTCATCCAAAATATATTGATTGAGTTCCTACTGCATGCAGGCCCTGCCCTAGAAACTGAAGCTACATCAGTGAACAGAACAGACAAAATCACTGTCCTCCTAGAGCTGACATTCTAGTTCTGGAAGGTGATCAATAATCAATAAGCAAAACTAAGGAAACAAAGTACAGTTCAGACAGTGAAAAGTACCTGAGGAAAGCCAGGCATGATAGCACACACCTGTAATCCTAGGACTCTGGGAGGCTGAGGCAGGAGGATTGCAAGTCTGAACCCATTCTGTGCAACTTAGCAACTGAACAAGACCCTGTCTCAAAATTTTAGAAAAATATTTTTAAAGGGTTGGGGATATAAGTCAGTGTGAAAGCTATAGAAGAAATAAGAGTGGTGAAAAGGTTCAGGAGCACTAGAGAAGATCCTACAGTTTTCAATAGGGTGGTCAAAGCGGGTCATATTGAGAAGATGACATCTGAGCAAAGACTTGAAGGAGGAAATGGAATGGTCTGAGGTGATTACTATGGAAGAGTGATCTAGGTGAAAGAGAACAGCCCATGCCGTGGTGCTAGTGCAGGCCTACAAGGTAGCTGATATGGCCAAAGCAAAATGAGCAGAGGGGAAAGGAAATAGAGTTAGGTCGTGATCCTGCTTGGCTTAGATCAGAGGGGTAACAGTAGAGGCAGTAAAAAGGCAGTTAGATTCCAGATACATGTTGCGTAGGTTGTGTCAACATGATTTCCTAATAACTTCAGACATGTAGGTAAATGTCATTTGATTCAGCATCTTGTTGTAGGGGTGCTGCCATGCAGAGGTTATGGTTAAGTTTTCATCATGATCTATTTCATGTGACTAATAATTTAGCACTTTAGTTGGTTTCTTTTGTTAATACTTTTTGCCAGGAAAGCTGCCTATGAGCTTTTTTACGTTCAGATATATATGCAGTGACTTGTCTGTATGTAGATTTAGTTTGTAGATTCTGGTTTCTGCAATTAAGTTTTTATCTGAGTTTGCTTCTCTTGTATTTGCTAAAGAAAATAGAAGCCAGGTATGGTGGCACATGCCTGTAGTTCTAGCACTCTGGGAGGCTGAGATAGAAGGATCATAAGTCTGAGCCTAGCCTGGGCAACTTAACTTAGTAAAACCCTGTTTCAAAGTAAAATAAAGTAAAAAGATAGGGATGTAGTTCAGTGTTGGAGGCTCTGGGTGCAATACTTAGTACAGAAAGGAAGAAAGATACAAGAGCATGATAGTACTGTACTTCTCTTAGAAATGTGTAGGTTATGTTTCTGTTTTATCTAGCTAAGAATATTTTCATATTCCCTTTCACTCACACACACACACACACACATACACACAGTCCTTACCATCTGATCCAAAAGGATTAGATTTCCCAAAGGTCCTGCCATTATATTAATAGTATTATTTCTCTAACTTGAGGGACATTTCATCATCATAAATGAGTCTAAAAAGGATTGTATGATTACATTTGCATATACAGTATCATGTGAACTGTAGTGAAAGGAGCTTCACATGAAACTGCCCAAAATCAATTGTGTGAATCTTGGAAATTGAAAACTATGTATTATCTTAATATGTGCTCTAACAACACTAGTAACATCTGAGGCCTGATAGCTTGCGTGGAAGGCTGTCCTGGGTGTTGTACCATGGTTAGCAGCATCCGAGCCTCTTCCCACTATAGACCAATAGCATCTTCCCCTAGTTGTGACAACCCAAATTGTTTCCAGACATGGCCAAGTGTCCCCTGGGGGACAAAAATGGTGTCCAATTAAGACTTGACCTTATTATATAATCTTTCTTAAGTCTTGCCTCTCTCTAGGTGTTAATCAGACGCATGCGTGGAAATTTCTCCCTCTCTATCTCTCTCTCTGTGTCTCTGTCTCTGTCTCTCTCCCCCCCCCAATCATCATCTTCCCTTTAATTATTCTTTCTCTTGTGAAAGATGAAAACTTCCATTATGTCTCAGTTATTTTTCTCTTCCCTTCACTCCTAAGTTAAAAGTACTCAGGAGAGGACTAGCACAATTGTCAAGGTAAATGCATCACTTGGGTCCTGGCCTGCTTCACTGGTTCTGCTCAGCTGGAGCTGGTGGAATTCTCTGGACTCTCACAGCTCTTATGGACAGCTTCACAAGGCATCATCTGGGTATGTGGGGAGACTCAGTGTTCCTTGGGCCTTTCTATCACTCTGACCCACTCAGGCACAACTTTAATAACTAAGATTGAAGTGAAGTAGCTCCTCTGGGTATGCAGACTGGCTGCTACACAGTTACTTTCGATTCTGAATGAGGCCTGTGCCCAGGAGGTTCAGGTGCTCAGTTCTGAGTCCTCAGAACTGTGCAAACTCCAGTTGCATGTACATTCAGCTAGAGGCCTCAAGCCCAAGTGTTTCTGGGTGTGCTTCCTTTAAATGGTTTTCCTCCCAAGCTGTGTCAATACACTTGGCTGCTCTCTGGTCCCCTTCTGGTCTCAGTTCTCCTTTCACATGCTGAGGGTCTGGTTTTATTATAAACATATGTTCACGTAACACTGGTTGCCATGGCAGTGTGGATTTCTTAAAGTATTCCTTCCTCTTGCTTTCAATCCCTGATGTTTCTTTTATTTGTGTTACTACAACTCTCAAAAATCTCTCATTTTATACAAAAAGATTAAATTCTCCCGAAGTTATTTCTTTCTCTATTATAAGAAGCACACTGACTAATCTTCTGGCATGGCATTTGTAAATTTGTTGAGCATCATGTGCATGCTTAATTTGTAGTGTTTTAATAATTGTACTTAGAAAAATCTCATAGGTTATAAGATCATCATCAATTTAACTTGCATTTCTAACTGCTATCTTTCTGTTCTCCCAACATACTCCCTGATTTATTTTTTAAAAAGGAGGGTGGCTGGGAATGATTAGCACATGCTTTTAATCCCAGCACTTGGGAGGCTGAGGTGGAAGGATCACCTCAGGATGATCCCAAGGTCATCCTGGGCCACATGGTGAGACCCAGTCTCAAAAAACAACAAAAAAGAATAGTGAATGTGGCTCCCCTCATTTCTCCTCACAGTTTGATCTGGATTCGTGTGTATCATTTAACCAAAAATGCTTTTCTGCCAGGTGTAAAACCTTTCTTGTTGCTGTAATTCTTCCCAGTGATATCAATTCCACTCAAATTGGGGTCCATCAGAGGAAGACCACTGCATAACTGAATTGTTTAGTAATTACCAGCATCTTTATGTTCTTCGTGTGATTTGCCAGCCAGCTTTCCTTTCACTGTCTTCACACATTTGCCCATAACAACTCCCATCCTGCTAGACTACAAGAGCAAAGGTAGGCCAAGAGTCCTCACCAAATCAAAACCAGATGGACCATCTCCCCCTCGTACCCATGGAGAGCAGACTCACTTCCAGGTTGAGTGATTTATTCTGATTTTAGTTTGTCCAGTCTTAATAGTTTGTTTTAGTGATTATTAGTTTAAAAACTACCTTCATGAGAATGCCTGTGTAAAAGATATAAAAGAGGAAATAAACAGTGTGTCATGCTTATTTTCTTAAAATATCATCCTCTTAACCTATAAGTCAAAATTTCAGATTTCTAAAATCCCAAACTTCAGTTTAACTGACTCACACAGAGACATTAAAAATACCATTTTTCTAAAATTCAAATGTTAAAATTAAGAATTTAGAAAATGATATTTTATGTACAGTATTTACTATGACATTAAATAGCCAGTTCTTCGATTACAGAAAAAATTCAGCATGGTTTATAATAACTGTGTAGGAAAGTCTCTGTGATGTAAAGGTAAATGTGATGATACTGACCTCAGTACCTAGTTCAGTACAGGAGATTTAAATGGGAATTTTCTATCACAACAAGTAACTTGAAATTACACATACCTCTCTTCCTGCCTTTTTTTAATGTAGGATATATTTTACCTTTTACTTTCTATTTAAAGTAATGGGCAGAGCTATAAAGTGATTTTTTTAAATATTGATTTTTAGTGGTTATATGCTTTTTAAAAATCCTAGATGCAGTGAGATTTAGTATATTGGTTTTTATGGTAAAGAAAATTACTGATAATCTCAGTTCCTCTTATTCTAAAGAGTTTTGGTTTTAAAACTCATGGAAGAATAAAAGTACTGTTGTAACAGTGAAGGAAACTGGCCATCTCAGGAATTCTCCTGAGGGACTTTAAGTTGTCCTGCGATTGCAGGTCTAGAAAGTCACTAAATTGGAAGCCCCATTTACAATCAGTACATTGGAGTTCCTGGTTCTCCTTTGTCTCTACAAATTACTGAGCCAGAAATCCGATTGCTAGTATAAAAGAAAGAATAAATATACAGTGTAAGTACTAGAAACCAGAATACGTTTAAATTTTTCTCTCTTAAGCATCAAAAGGGAAAGGACAAATATTTACTGCTTTTGTTCTACAAGTTTTTAATGAAAATTATACAAATGTGTCAGAGCAAACTCTAGTGACTTTGAATACACAGCTCTAGATCTGTACAGGGAATTGCTATTACAGGTGTCTCCAATTTAGGAACAAAATACACAAGGCAATTAAAGACTCATGTGAACTTACTTTGAACTTCCTTTTGAACACTAAAGGAATTAGCATATGGAGAAAAATGAGTCTTTAAGCAGTTTCTAATGAAGTGGCAAGTTAGAGTTGAAGATCGTTTTCATTCAACTGTTTTTGTTTGGTTCTTATCTAAGATAATGCAAGTACCACGTAGGTAGAAATAGAAAATATGTCATAGCTCCAAAGGTGCTTTTGATTTTGGGAAAACAACATATTTTTTTTTATTTTTTTAAATTACAATGTATGCAGTGCACAATGTAATCCCTGTCATTTGTCTTACAAACAAGATTATATGGAAGAAAGAAATGACCACTAAGAAATGCCTGCCTCTGAAATACTTACTTAGCAATTGGAGACACTTGGGATGACTTACTAAACTATGCACTTCAGTTTTTCATCAATACGTAAATTATGGTTGTGATGATTAAAAAAGGACATACAAAGCATATAAACAGTGTGTGACACATCAGGGTTTACTAAGTGATACTGTGACACTATAACAATGCATTATCATTCATTTATTTCACAAAAATTAATAGAACATTTCTGCATGCCAGGTATTACCATTAATAACATTATTTATATTGGATACAAAAGCAAATAAATAAAATGTGATAAAGATGGACATCAGAAGGATTTTTTTTATTTATTTATTTTTTGCTCCGAATGCCTTCAGGGCAGGTTTGGCTGGCTTGAGTTGTGGGGAACAAACCACAGCAACCTGAGCCTGACTGCTTTGTTGAAGCAGCCACTTAAAGAACTGAGCTAAGGGGCAGGCCCCAAAGATGGACATCAAATGATAGTATAACATCTTTTTATTTTGTCAAAGCCTAATTAAATTTTAAGCATACTTACAAGTAAATTTGCTTAATAAATATAAGAATCAATGAATATTGCCTCTCCCAAATAATACCAAATAAATAATAAGTTATTAAACCTTGGATTTTGTATACTGTATTATTCATACACTTAGATAATACTTAAGTGAAGATATTTCTTCTTCATTTTTCTTTTGCTTTTTTCTTTTGCTTATTTTGAAAGTTTATCAAAATTACCAAGAAAACATACTTTTAGATGGACTTTTGTACTCTACTAAAAAGAAGACAAACCATAAGCCATTTGCCTCTTCAACCTATAGTTATAAAATATTATGTTCTGAACATAAGATCCACAGAAGAATTTAAAAAGAAAATAGTTGGTTTATTTCATGTGCAGTGGGCTCCTTCCAGTACACTTGACTTCTGCCTCTGGAAATCGCTGCCATCTTCACTTTCAGTAGTAAGAATTATAAATTTAGTTCTGTGAATATATATATTTTTCCCCAAGATGGAAAAAAATGCCTGCTGACAACCAAGATATGGCATGTAAATTATTTTCTTTAATGTCCCTAATAGCCACATGAACATTTTTCTATTCTGTGGTGTTTTTCCATCTGGAAGTCAATCATGTGGTTGTATATGTGGTGAATTAGATTTTGTAAAAAGATTACATAGTGTCTTCTTGAATGTTTTATCTAAGAGAAGAAATATAATGGGGTCCGTGCTACTTCTGGCTGAAGCAAGACAAGTGAGGATATTTTTTGTTTCTATTAAATAATTCAATTGCAGACAGTCCTTGCTTTGATGCAGAATATAAAAAATAGGTTTAAAAATACTGTAGGGAAGAAAGCAAACTACTAGTACAATCTGGATGACCAAAAGATGTCTTCTCACAGAATTGTAAGTCAAGTCTTTCTCCATAATGGATGTACAGGCCCTTATGTTTCTCAGATGTCTGACAAAAGAGTAGTACGAAGTTAGCACTACTAAAAATGAAAATCCAATGAACATGGTTCCAATGAGACCTGCAATCTGAGAGATCATGGCTCCCAGTTCCATCTTCCGATTGTAGCACCAGATTTCTCCTCCTTCTGTGGCCTCTACAACTGAGTAGTATATGATAATGGGAATAATTATGCCCAGTACAATGCCCCATATGTAAATGCACAGTTTTCTAGCAAAGGTGGGCTGGCGAAATTTTTTTAATAAGTGGCCATAAAATATTTTCTCATAGCATGAAGTTGTCTCTTGGGTGGAATCCTTTTTCATTAAAGTAGCATAGCGGCTCACAGCAATCCAACTTAAAATTAAGAGGCTGACAAACATACTTACATGCATTGATAAAGTTCCCAGAAAATTGACCACCCTGCATTCTGCAGATTGATATTCCCATTGGAAACCTTTCAGGAAATAGATACCCATGAAGGGCATGGCACTGCACACAAGTAAGTTTGCAGTCACAAGATGTGCCAAGTAGATGTGTGTGGATGTTTTCTTACCTATTTTTGTCAGAAATACCCACTGAGAGAGTGAGTTTCCAAAGAGACCAAAAATACAAAGAATGGTGTAAGTGACTGGTAAAGCTCTGGAAGTGATCATGGATGGTTGAAGGCATGTTGAGTTGTTACTCATTTATATAAGATCTTCTTGAATTTTGTCACAGGAGCTAGAACAGAATTACATATAGTTAATATTAACACTGTAAGTGGTATTTAAGCCAAACAGTAAAAAAAGCATTGGATGAAATAAAATAATAGCAAAATGTATTGAATGGAAAGAGAAAGTGTAGATGGCTTCTTACCTTTTCGAGTCACAATGTCCAGTTGTGATACAAGTAAAAATGTGCTTATTGTGATAGATAATGCTTTTTGTCTAAAAAACAAAAGTTGAAACAAATAGTTTAAGGTTTATGATTTTATGTGAGAGTAATTTATAGTTCTTATAAAGCAATATGTGATGACAAATTTTGTCTAGAAATGTAATTTTTAAAATGTAAAGCATAAAAAAAGTTTTAAAAATAGAATGTAAAGCATACATTAATAGTACATACTGGATCAAAGAGAAGTGTTACAAAAGTGTTTTGTGACCACATTAGAGGGGTAAGGCTTTTGATTAGCACACTGTATTTGTAAGTACTTTTTTAAATGGTGGCTTTTGTGGCTAGGTTAAAATTAATCTAATACAGAACTATTAAAAGAGTCACTGGGGCTGGGAGATGGCTCAGTAGAATAAGCGCTTGCCTGACAAGCACAAGGGCCTGAGTTCAATCCCCAGTTCCGCAAAAAAAAAAAAAAAAAAAAAAAAAAGAATCTCTTTGCATAGTTCAAAAATAACCTTAGTTCCACCTGAACAAAGCTCAGGCAGTGGCCTGAATTGAACAGAAGGAAAGCACAAAGACCAAGGACAGACTGAAATCTCAGGATTTAAAGACATCAGTAATTGTTCTTTTAAAATATCACACTTCAAAAATATTAAAATTATGGGTCATGCCTGGTAACACACATCTGTAATCCCAGCACTTAGGAAGGCTGAGGCAAGAGGATCACCCTAAGTTTGAGGTAGCCTGGACTACATAGTAAGTTCAAGGCCAGCCTAAACTACTGCAGAGCAAGACTCTGTCTCAAAAAAAAAAAAAAAAGAAAAAGAAAAAGAAAAAAAGTGAGGGTTCTGGGGATGTAGTTCAGTAAGAAGGCACTAGACTTAATCTCCATTACTGGAGGTGGAAGTTAAAATTGTACTCAGAATTCTAGTTACTATGCTTGTTAGGTAGAACCCCCCCTCCAACTGTGTTCTCATTTGTAATTTACTGCTCTCTGGTTTTGGGGGTTTTCCAATAGAAAAAGCCCAGAGAGCACTAAATGGTTTATCTATCAAAATACTGTGTTTCTTTTTTCCCTCCAAAGTATTAGAGATTGAATTCAGGGCCTTCGCACTGAGCTACATCTCCAGCCCTCCCCACCTCTTTTTTAACAGTGCCTCACTAAAATGTCTCAGTTAAGTTTGAATTTTCTATCCTCTTACTTAAGCCTCCCAGCGTGCTGGGATTATAGCTGTGCACCACCATGCCCATTTCATATGATTCTTTATTTGTTTATTTAGAGATACGATGTTTTAATCACAGTGTAAATGCAAGTATAATTTTTGCCTTTTACATCTTTATCACTGTTCCTGTTGCAAAAGGTACGCAGATATGCCAAAGAATCACATACAATCTCCCTTTTATCTTATTTTTCTGCTTATTTCCTTATTTTTTTTCAAGTGAGAATAGCAAAGAAAAGTTATTGTGTTCTGGTCAAGTAATAACTGTGGTCTGTATTCCAATGAGCCACATTTCCCTGTGCTCTTCACCATAACTCTCTGGACACCACATCTGCCACTATTTTATGATCTATAGCAGGATTTCTCAGTTTTTAATCACATTCTCTGCTTTGGTAAACATAAAAATCTTACCATAAGCAGATTTCTGAACTGTCTCCAGCCCCTCCAGTCTATTGTACTGTCTATTCCTCTTCAGAATCATTGTTTCATTGATTTTTCCATGGCTTGGATTACTTTTGAACTTTATTTCAAATTTTATAGACATCAAGATTTTTCCCAAATGTAGTATTATAATTTTGAAAATAGTTTTTAAACCAAACAATCCACATCCAAAAACTTAAGAGCTGCACAGTACCGTTGTGTACAAATATTAAGACCCTTAATCAATGGCTACCACTGTCCTCGTGGTTTTATTTATTTACAGTTTTCATTTAAAAAGCAGCCTGTATGCTTCAGAGTGAGTTTGTATCTGGATTATTAAATTCTAGTCTGGATATAATTGGTGCAAGCTCAGTTATAAATATATATAAAAACTAATCTGTAACTTCGTTGATCAAAAATTCAGTGAAACAGAGTGAAGTAAACCAGTTTATTTCTTAAGAAAATCCACCTACTCACAGTAGACTGATTTTAAACAAGGAATGGGTCTCTATGGTATTTACATAAAGCACTAGCCCCTGCCTTGTACAGATGATGCATAAGATACTAAAACCAGCAGAGGTAGTGGTGCTTCTGTATGAATATCAGCAGCAAACAGTCTTAAACAAAAGGTAAGGAAAAGACTTTTGCAGAGGTTAGTTTTAGCAGATGATGGTGAGTCTGCATCTTAAGGGCTGTGTAATCCTTCTGTGTACAAATACTAGACCCTTAATTGGTGGCTAACACTGTCCCCATGCAGGAACTTCAGTGACAACTAGTTCACCATCTTTAGCTCCCCAAATTCATATCTCCAATCCCTCTCCTTTAGAAATAAATTTCACTTCTAACGCTACTAACTGGTTGTTTTCTAAAATTTGGGAAACACCATTAAACTTAAGAAATCAAATCAACATGACACATTACAGATACAGAATTGCTTTCTAGAAAACATCTCCAAGTCTACATTGCCTTCAGCAGAGTATCTGTCTCAAGTCACTAGTGTACACATTGTATCCCTGCTAATTTGACAAATGAGTAAGTGCTATAACTCTAGCAATTACTAATGATCACCTACATAGTTATATTCAGCCTTAGTGTTGTTTTCAAAGTTTAAAGTTTAGTTCTGTTAGAATTTTAATAGAATTAACTTTAAAGCTAAAAATGAATAATCACCCTTACCTGTATGAGCAGCTTATGCCAATTAAGGTTCTATTGTTCAAAGTAGGGATGCAAGTTTCAGACTGAAAATTCTCTGATCGTCAGTCTTCCAGTGTCCTTAGTCAACATAAATGGATTCTTGTATGATGCCAGCTACAGTGGGGGGAAAGGAAACTAAATAGGGTATTGATGAAATCCAGTAGTTATGGCTAATGTAACTATCTCCTCAAAAAAACAACCCTCATTTCTCTATTTCAGCAGTGAGAGGAAGTTTGTGGACAGTATATACATATATTGACTTCCTTATTATTTCATGAACTAGTTACACCCCATTTAACTTTATTATCATGATTGGCTGAAATTCAAAGTTTTTAAGCCCCCATAAGCTAGTTTAATATGACATCATGATAGATGGCACCACACTACAGTGCCCCAGTAAAATACTGGTACAAATTTATCTGTAAACTTATCTATAAAATTATAATGTGGGTGATTTGTTTGCAATTCATGTTCATCAAGAATAGAAGGAGAGGGGCTAGAGAGATAACTCAGCAGAATAAGTGCTTGCCTGGCAAGGGCCTGAGTTCAATGACCGGTTCTGCAAAGAGAGAGAGAGAGAGAGAGAGATGAAGCTCAAAGCTTTCTTACAGTAGCATTCTGGAATCAGCTATTGATAGAACTACATTAGAGCTTCATGATCATCTATGGGTTGAGATTCTTTGTTTTAAGGTTAAAGAACCTGAGGCCCAGAGAAGCCAAAAATCACACTGGTTTTGGTCCCAATTTTGTTACTAATGAACTAACTCACTCTTCTAAATGCCCTGTGTTGCATCCATTCATATTCAGTGTAGTACATTATTTGGAACATTTTGGTAATAGATTTGGAAAATCCTGTGAAGTACCAAATATGCCTCAGATCAAATGAAGTTATAATATAATGAACTGTGAAAGCGCTTTTAGGAATAAGATTATTTAGTCAATCTGAACTACCAACTAAATGAAAGCTAAATGTGTGCAGCTGGGGAGCCAGACTGCCTCAAGCACCCTTCCTTGGGTAGTTAAGCCAGAGGAATCTGAAAGAGAACAGAAATCTAATTTCATCAATCCTGAGCACTTCAGTTATCAGTAAATCTGCATTTAAAATTAATAGGAGTCTTTGCTTTTTCTCATAACCTCAATGCTTATCATATTTTCTATTGATTGCACAAATTCTCCCTGATGTTTGCTAGTATTTTTCTCTAAAACAAAAATGAGAACTCCACATGGAGAATATTGTTCTGCTGCTGTGCATCTTTGCAATATTTGCCATCATCTAATTAAGAACAGCGACTCAGGGTTACGTGGCAATTGATTGCAGAATAATTTGGCTTTAGAATTCCTTCATTTTTATTTCAACAGTTTGTCATGTTCCAGGAAAAAATTACTTAGAACAAAAAATAATTGGGTGCTGGGGATGTGGCTCAGTGGTAGAGCACTTGCCTGGCAGGCATGAGTTCTCAGTTGGATCTCCAAGACTATAAAACAGTTTCAGATAATTTAGAGAAAAAAAAGAATGAAAACAGAATCTAGTTTATAAGTTATTGAAAGATGGTTATCATGTTATCTGTTTGGGCTTAAGCACCTATGGTCCAAAAGCAGAATTTCCTTGCTTTCCTCCATTGTCCCCTGTTCAGTAAATAATACATGCTATCTAGGGCTTGCCCTTGATTCCTCTTTCCTTCGCATCTCATATCCACTCAGCTGTGGCTGCTACAGTTTCTACTCGCACTACCACTCTTTAGCCATAGTTCATGAGAACTTCGTATGTGCCAGACTTTCTACTATCTGCTTTACATGCAAGTCCTAGACCTCAATGCACTGAAAAATAAATCTCTTTGTTTCAAAACTGAAGCTCAGAAAGTTTGTATAAGTTTCCCAAGGCCACACAGCTGTCTGTCCGCTCAGCACTGGTGACTAGTTCCTGTCAGAGCAAGTAATTCAATAGGGCAAGCCTTTATTTTTTTTCTTTTTTGTCTGGTTTCTAAAGTCAACATTGTCACCTCTACAGTATTTTGTTGGTCACACAAAGCTACCTTTGATTGAGTGAGGGTTAAATATCAGGAAATGATGATCACTGGGAGCTATTTTAGAAACCAGCTACCATAATTGTTAAGCAATCATTGAACCAAAGCGTCAGAACCACTGTCGGACCATTTATGGGACAAGAATGACTGGATTGGTTTAAGTTTTGCCAATTCTTAAGCTGCTTTAACTTTTGTACTCTGTATTTTTTCTTAAACAGGGCAGTTCACTCAGCAAATATTTGCTGGAGCTTATACTGTGTTTCTAGTGGCATGTGGAGGTCATAGAAGTACTGTGTTAGCCATGAACTAAATTAAGGTTTCTGGAAATACAAGAGAGATTCAAAGAATTTACATTAGTATGTGTGACATAGTCTTCACATGCTGTATGAATTAGAAAAGGGAGGAAGCAGTCGAAGTGGCTCTGAAAGGCTTTGTGAAAACAACTGATGGGAAAGAGAAGACAATGAGTAGTGAGCAATAATTCTGTGCCAAGTTGTTTGCATATGAGAACCCTGGAAGTGACTGGCAGAAATTGAAGCTTAAAGAGGTTGAGCAGCATACTCAAGGTGACACAGCTGGTAAATTATATTTGAAGCAACCATTTTCTCTGCTGTAGAAGGCAGAAATTATTGGGTTTTCTTACAGATCAATAAGGATACCTCATGATACTCATGAGAAATAAACCAGGTCCAGCCTTGAGTACTTGTAACTTCAGGCAAGGTTTCTTTCTCTCAACTCTAAGGTAGCAGAAATTAACTATAGAAGAAATCAAGGTTAACTTTTTTTCTTTTTGTGAACTCTGGGCTTCATTAAGCTAATTTTTCTTCCAGAAATATCAGTGTAACTTCATGATTTAAGTGACTTTCAGTTTTCTAATTGAAATATAAAATATTCTATTATATGTTTCTTTTAAAAAATGGGGAAATAGGGGCTGGGGAGATGGCTCAGTAGAATAAGTGCTTCCCTGGCAAGTGCAAGGGTCTGAGTTCAATCCCCAGTTCCGCCCAAAAAAATAAAAATAAATAAATAAATAAAAATGGGTAAATATTGTTGAAACTGTTAGAAAAGAAGTATCAGAAAATATTAGATTCGCAAAAGTATTACTTGCTAAGCAAACACTTTAAGAATAACAAAATGTGTTGCAAGTTCTTTGTCACAAGTGGCCCCTCTGGACTTTCCTTACTTAGGTCACCAAGAGTTTTCTTTGGTTAATAATTTTTTCCATCCTTCTCCTCTTCAAAGTTCTGCTTCTGTTGTCCAGTTCAAAGGCTCTTGCTTAACAGTTCTAATGACTTCCTATATCACCTGTCTGTCGCTCATATCTTAAGTGTTCCACCCTGACCTTTACAATTCAAATACTGTCTTGTACTAAGTTTCCTTGAAACTTGTGTAAGTAGAAAGCACATTTTTAAATCTGGCCCTAGAATTCCACTGGAGTTGTTCAGTGATAGTGGGTGAAAGAGCAGGCATGTGGTCATTCATTTAAGCACTTCATAGTGAGTTGTATATGGCAGGAAAATATGGGAACTTTCTTGACTTACCTGAATTCTTCTTTTTTTCCAAGATAAGCCACAACAAGTTTTACTGTGTTCAAACCTTAAACTGCACACATTTAAAAATATTGAAATTATAAAAAGTTTCTCTTATGACAAAATGGAATAAAATTATAAATCAGTAATGAAAGGAAAGCTGAAAAAGTTACACATGCAGAAATTAATTCATTTCCAAACAACCAGTTAGTCAAAGAAGAAATCACAAGGGAAATTAGGAAATACGTTGATATAAATGGAATCTTACCTGAATTCTTGGGGTTAGAATTAGGTACCTTATCAATTTTTCTCAGATTGAAGCCAACAGATTCAGGATAGATTAGTCATACCTGAACTTATGCGCTTCACCTAGAAAGTTATTTTAGGCTATCGAAGCTAGTGTCTAAACTGGCTGCAATTGGCCTTTTAAATATTTTGTCTGACTAATCAGGAGTTCAGGACATCGATGCAGAAAGAGAAGCCTAATTTTATCCACATTAGGACATCACATTCTAAAGATAATGATTTCTCAAAAAGAGAGGCAGTGGTAAGCCTCATCCGTTCATTGCACACCCAAGTCCACTGTTACCCTTAGGAGGGGTGAAGCACAGCTCTCTTACTCAAAGCTGTGGTTTGTTTGAGCCTCACTTAGCCCCCTGCTCTCTTCAGGATGTGGTGTCTGGCCACAAGCCTGTTTCCAGTTGCACTGTTCTCAGGCCCTTGCCTCCTGCTACAAGCTGCTCTAAACACCCCTTCACCAGGGTGCCTAAAAGGAGCTCTCCTCGCTTGTAAGAGCTGATTTCTCAGTAAACAGTGGGAGTATTTATCTCAAGAACTGCTAAAAAATAATAAGAATAAGAATACAGTCCAGGGGGCCGGGGAGATGGCTCAGTGGAATAAGTGCTTCCCTGGCAAGCACAAGGGCCTGAGTTCAAGCCCCGGTTCCACCAAAAAAAAAAAAAAAGAAAGAAAGAAAGAAAGAAAGAAAAAAAATACAGTCCAAAACTTTCACATTTATAATAGCAAAGAAAAAGTGCATGTTAGTGTGGTAAGGAACACTAATGACAAAACCTAAGTGGTCCTGATGATCCAAGTTTCACTTTTCTTCAACTTTAGCTTTTGTCTCTTCATATAGCACTTACATGCCCTCCTAAGAGATTATCTTTTACCAATGTACTATAGCAATGGCAGTGGCAGTGGCAATCACAAGGATTAGGATCGCCTCAGGTGGCAGTTGGAAAGCAGCTGAAAAATAAGCCGGTTTACAGAAGGGAAGAAACTTAAACAATCATGCTTCAGAACCAATCATTCTTTTTTGAAAAGCCAAAAATAAAAAATTCTGAAAATGAAGCATTTGATAGATTCTAAAAATAATTTGTTCTACTGTATTGCTGCCATACAAAATACACACACACACACACGGGATCTCAATTCCAAGAAACAGCCACTTGCATTGTAATGAGATTGATTGAGTAATTAAAAAGACATAAGATATCACTGTCCGGAATTATCACTGATCCGTAGTCCACTGACTCTCTCCAAGACCAAGGTTTCCTGGATATTTTGTTACTAATCACTTTTTTAAATTTGTAGATAAAATTATCTTAAGTCCTCACTCCATGTCAGTTTCTGTCCTTATTGATTGAAGGGCAGAAAAGAAAAAGGGATGTCAAGGGAAGTTGAGAAAAGTTGGGTATCTGAGGTCTTCTTCCCATACCTGTTAGGGTCTCTCTAGTTTCCCATATATAGAGCCTAAGTATTGAACTAACAAGTTTTCCCAAGAACAACTGTTAAAAAATAATAAATAGGGCTGGGGAGATAGCTCAGTGGAATAAACGCTTCCCTGGCAAGCGCAAGGGCCTGAGTTCAAGCTCTGGTTCCACCAAAAAAAAATAATGATAATAATAATAATAATAATAATAATAAATAACAGTGGCTGAACTGCTTTTATATACTTTAATTCATATGTTTTTAAAATATTTGATATAGCTACTATTATTAATTTCACTTTCTTAATGATTGATATTTATAAAGAATAAATACCTTGCCTGCAATAATATAACTGGTGTATCATAAGGCGTAAGATTCAACCCTTTCAGAGCCCACATTCTTTGCTAGAAGGCATTATCCTTAGCATTCAGTCCTTTGGGGTTCACATTCTTAGCTGCTGTGTTGACACCGATCATACATCAGAGCATTCAAAAACTTTAATTATTGCTTTGGGGAAGATAACCAAGTATCCTCAGTAACCAAAACTACATCTCACTAATGGACTAATTTCAAGGTTTCAGTCTAGGAGGGCCAGGGAGATAACTCAGCAGTCTAAGTGCCTGCCCGGCAAGCGCAAGGACCAGGTCTGATCCCCAGTACCAACTGCCATGCTGGCCCTGGAACCCTGGGTGCACCATGCCAGCCACCAAAACCAGGTGAGGTGGTGCACACCTGTAATCCCAGTGCTGCAGAGGCTGAGACAGGAGGATTACTATGAATCTGAGCTGCATAGCGAGACCCTGTACCAAATAAATAAATAAATAAATTTTAAAAAAATTTAAGGATTTCAGTCTGGGAATTTATTAACTCCTT
The DNA here is from genome assembly GCF_000260255.1 of Octodon degus. Classification (NCBI taxonomy): domain Eukaryota; kingdom Metazoa; phylum Chordata; class Mammalia; order Rodentia; family Octodontidae; genus Octodon; species Octodon degus. Next base: position 594,886 of record NW_004524808.1, read on the forward strand.
CCAAGTCTCCACTGCAAAAATACTCATCTCATAAATAATCTCAGGGCCATATTTTGAGATTTTATATGTATATTTTTTCTCTTTGGCACAATGGATTTTCGCATTCATTGATGATTAAGCCCTACATCAACAGGTTCATTGCTGGTTACATCTTGGTAATCTTTTGATGACTGGAGATAGGTTAGAGTTAGAGTGATCATTTTTAAAAGAGAGTACAAAATAGTAATAAAAAAGAAAAACTTAGAAATGATAAAGAATTTCAGTGAACAAAATAATATGAATTCAACAGTATTTGTTGTATTGCATAGTGTTGTCTTCAACTTAGTTGTTCAGATTACCAGATATATGCATGCAAAATTAGAAAAAGAAAAAGTTATAAGAAATTAAGAAGGAAAAAAAATTTTAAAAAGAAGACAAAGTATTAACTGTTCCTTTCCATAGACTGGCAGAAATCCACAGTACAATTATCCGAACAATCCTGCTTACATACATAGATATATCTCTTTCCCCACTCCCTCTCCTGTCTTTCTCCCCATCTAAGTAATTCTTTCCTTTTAAATAGGCTTATTCCCTTTTCCCAGTATCTATTGTACCCTTCAGATTGTATTTACTCTTTTGGGTTCTTACACTTAGAAGACAATACAGTGTTTGCACATGCGGATCTGATTTATTTTTTCCCCATAATTTTATTGAGAAACAAATAGTAATGAGACAGTTTCAAACCAAATTGGTAGGACAGTTTCAATAATTCACACATTGCATGCATTCTTCCTAGTGGGTAATTGCTGTACAAGATGTGGACATGATATCCTATTTACAAACACCATTAGAACAAATCGCTCTGTTCATTAAGGGTCTGATTTATTTCACTTAATATCCTGTAGTTGCATCCATTTACCGATAAAAACCTCAAATTTATCCTTTTTATAGCTGAATAATACTCCATTGTGTAAAAATACCATGTCATCTTTATCCATTCTTCAGTTGATGGGCATTTGGGTTGCTTCCAAGATTTAGCTATGACAAATTGGGCTACTATAAACATGGGTGCAAATATTATCACTGTGGTATGAGGTTTTCAGTTCTTCTGGAAAAATACCCAGGAGGGGAATAGCTGGCTTGAATAAGACCCCTAATCCTAGCTTTTTGAAGAATCGCCAAAGTGGTTGTAGCAGTCTGCACTCCCACCAAGACTGATAATTTTAAATCATCACTCTAAACAAGTCTTCTTGTTTTATATATTTCTACATAACCCTGTAAATAACATGGCTTAATTTCTAATGATGGCATGTTGCCTCATCTTCCTTTTCCTCCAGTGAAAAGCAGCCTAAAATGTCTGGCTTTAATAAAAATACAAATAAAGTAATGAAGTCTGGGAATAATAAAATCACAAGTGTTTCATGCCTCCAGATTTCTAATAGAAAAAAAAAATAAAAGCAGGAGAAATTGTGCGTTAGATTGTCACATAGAACAGATCAGTGCGCTGATCCCTTCTTGGGTCATACTTTGGCCAGCAGAGGGCAGTGTATCGCCAACCTTAGTGAATCTCACTGTTATGCTGGAAGCTGAAGCTGCTTACACAGCACTGTTTTCCTGCGGAAAACTTTAAACCGTAGAAAAGTTGAGTTTGTTTTTATTTAAGCGCTAATAAAATCATAAACCATCTTATTTTAGTAGATTAAAACCAACTTAGATTTGCTAGAATAAAAGTAATTGTATAAATAATGGGTTTCTGTTCTTAAGCTAAAAATTCAGTGCCATATCTGCCTTTAATAGGATATGTCCTCTGAGGATTGTTTTGTTTTGTACTAGTTATGTATTATCATAAGAGCCACATTTTTAAAATCTCCACAATCATAATCATCTTGGTGGTAGAAAGAAACTCTGACAGTTATGAAAGATTTTTCTTTTTAACATCTTCTGGTTTTTCTTTCATCTTTTTTTTTAAAAAAAATCATAGTAGTTGATGAATATAGACTTAAAAAGTCAAATGGTACTTACTGCCAGGCATGGTAGCACATACCTGTAATCCCAGCACTTAGGAGGCTGAGGCAGGTGGATTGCCAAGAATTAAGTCCACCCTGGAGTACAAAGTAAGTTCAAGAACAGCCTGAGCTATATGGCAAGACATCGTCTCAACCCTTCACCCAAAAAGTCAAATAGTATTAAAAAGATAGTGTTGAAAATGGAAGGTAATACATAAAGTATTATTTCACCTTTTGAAGAAAATACTACAGTAGAACTCAAATTTATCTTGCACTGGAGTCACATCTGTCACCCAAACAATATGTGAATCCTTTCATCCTAAGAGATGGCAGTGCAAGGTAGTTGATACCTGAATTTGATCCTTGGTACCAAGAAAACAAGAGACAGAGACAGAGAGACAGACAGATGACAGGTGCAGAAAGTTAAATACCATATGTTTTCTCTTATATAAGAAATCCAAAATATAAACAGGTGAAAATAAAGGAAAGCTGAGAGAAAACTAGAAGGTACACTTTTGGGAAATAGGAAAGAAGAATGGGGGAGAGAGAAGAATAAACAGATTAAAAATGATCAAGATGTATTATATATGCGTGTACCAATTTCCCAAAACAAACCTCATTATTCTGTATTACTAACATGCACTCATTTCAAAATTTTTCAAAAAGCCACACTAACTACTTGCCTCATTATTCAGCTCTCCATCGGGGGTGTACATGCTTGTTTTTATGTCTATGAAAGAGCACACAATTTGTTACTAAATCTTTAGTAATCATATCACTTCCCATCCTGCAAAGATATGGAAAGCCTGAGTTTCCTGTGTCTGTCTCTGTCTGTCTCTGTCTCTGTCTCTCTCTCTCTCTGTCTCTCTCTGTCTCTCTGTCTCTCTATCTCTCTCTCTCTCTCTCTCTCTCTCTCTCTCTCTCTCTCTCTCTCTCTCACGCACACACACATACGTGTGCTCCCACACATGTACACACATACCACAGATCCTACACACACACAC
>NW_004524808.1:597974-612963 GCF_000260255.1 Octodon degus
CGCACACACACATACGTGTGCACACACATAGCTTTCAAGCAAAATACTTCCATGTATTGTGTTTTTTGTTAAATAAATTTCTTACATTCATTGTCACAGTTTTAGAAACTAATTTTACACATTCTCTTCATTTATGTTTTACATGCATTGTTTATGTGTTACTTCAGGGAAACCACCACCCCACTTGGTGTCTTAACACAAAAAAAAATGTTTATTCACTCTCAATTATGCAATTTACTCTGGGCTTGGCTACGCAATTCTGAATCTCACCTGTGGTTATTCATGCAGCTTGGTTATCTGATGGCTTAACTAAGGTTAGATGGTCCAAAGTGTCTTTATTTACATGCCGGACATTACCTGGGTCGGTTGGGCAGGCTCAGCATCCCTCAGTGTGATTATTTCATCCTGGAATAATTTATAGTGAGATAATCACAGGGCTCCAAGAAAGCAACACTCGCAACTATAAGGCTTCCTAAGGCCTTGCTTGCTTATCACACAAGGTCCACTATATTTTTACTGTCACAGAAGATCTCAATATCTGCCCAGATTCAGAGTATGGGGAAGTAGACTGTACCTCTGGATGAGATGAGCAGCATAGAATTTGTACTGGTTTTAATCTACATTTCCTATAATATACTTGCAGTTTTAATGTTCTAAATAAACTTATGTATTGTTTTCCCCAAAGTGCAGTGGATTGTGTGACACATGCCTATAATGCCAGCACTTGGGAGGCTGAGTCAAGGGGATCACCTCAAGTCCAAGGCCAGCCTGGGCTACATAGTGAGTTCAATGACTCTGTCCCAAAACTCTGCAGTAAATTGGCTCTTTCTTTAGACATCAATAAAGTATGTATACTTCAAAGTCCCCAATTTCTTAGCTAATGTTCCTCAAAGAAGAGGAACTTATGCTTTGTAAAGAGACAACCACTGTGTCCTACTTAGTCTCAGAGGTATTGTATTGTTTCAATTCTTCCTTACATTGAAAGGTATATTAAATGTGCTGCAAATCTATCCTGTTTCCTTTGTATTTTTCATTTTTCCTTCAATGATCTTTCTTTCCTCTTTCCAGAATATTAATCTGTGGGGGTGAACAGTAAAATTGTCAGTCAGTAAAAACTTCCCAATAATTTATTTGATTCTGAGAGTTGGATAAACTCGTTGACGTATCCAATAGTGGAGGCTGAAAGGATGTAAAAAGATGATAGTTTAGCCAGGTAGGGTAGCTTTTCCTCTATCACGCTAGGTCATACTAATTACTCACGATTTTATTGTTTAAGACAAGAAAAGGCTATTGGACCAGGAGACTCACATTTCCTTACTTAGCTGCCTCCTCACCCTGCTTTGCCGTGGACATTCACAAGCCCATAATCTGTCCCACCAAAGCTGACCGTACATGTTCCTGTGTTTTTCAAGTTTCACTGGCCACAAAAGGGAACTGAATGTGAACATGCATGCAAACCTGTCAGTTCCCTTTGTAACCAGCTGAACGTGTTTTTTTTTAAATATAGAGGAAACTGCTTTTCTTTTGAGTACAAGCTAAATTTCCACATAGATATGAAACATTTCTGCTTTTGACAAATGGGAAAGGAACACAAGCGAAGAGGGCATTAAACGGTGAGAGAGGCAATTAAAAGAGAAAGTGAGGAAACAGACAAATGAATTGAGGAAGAGAAAAAGGTGCTGCCGAGTAAAGGAATGGAAAGGAAAAAAGTAGAGGGAGGGGTGGGGGTGCTAGAAAGTCTTCATAATTGATAGGATTCCAGAAAGGGCAGCAGACATAGAACTGTACACAAAGGAACTATCTATAACAGCTATTCCAGCAGTGTTAGTGGAAGGCATTAAGAACTTTTGGTCTCAAAATTTGCTGTTTGACAGAATTTGAAAACATGATGCAGTAGAGTGATTATCATTGCTGCCTGAGTTTGTGCTTCTGAGCCAGGTTTTTAGTAAACATGACTTGGCCTCATGTCCAATGCAACATGGTAAGCACGTCTGCCACTCTGATCACACAGAACAAAGCCAAAGATGGGATATATTTTAACATGTTTTCTTCTGGCATCTTGCCAGAAGGTGCTCTCACATTCTCCTTATACCTGCTTGCTTCTGACTAGCTTAAAAGGAAGTGGATCTGCCACCTTTCCTGTCCTAGACATCACTGTTATTAATGAAAACTAAGGACTTCTGCTGTATGTCTTGCTAGTTCAGACCTTTACCATCAACTTCTGACCATTGCATTTTGTGCTTTTCCCTGCCTTTCCCTTGGCATTTGAATAATGCATTCAGTGTTTCCTACTTACCAGATGGATTTATAACCTCCTTTAGTCCTCCTAACACCCCTGCAAGTGAGGTACTGCTATTATTCCTATTTTCTCAGTAAAGGAAATAGAATGTGGCCAAAGTTACGTAAGTGGTATAACCAAACTTTGAACTCCAGCAGTCTGACTGCATCATCTACCTTTTTGACCTATCCATTAGACCGCCTCTCCTGAGGACATTATTCAGTAATGTTTAGTGACATTGAGATAAGAAAATCTATTGGATTCACCTGCACCATAATTCTTGCTATGGCCTTACAATAGGATTATAGTACTCTGGCCAAGACTAATCCCCTGGGCTGTATTTGGATGGGCACTATCAGTATCTTTTCCTTAGATATATTAAAACATTTAATCAAGTTATCTGGTAAGAGACTTTCTACTCTTTTTTGTTTTTTTGTAATTTTTACTTATTTTTTATGCGCAGAATATTTATTGGGGGAAAGAAAGCTTCTGTCCAAGAGAAGAACAGAAGGGGGAATGGGTTGTCCCCAGGAAGCTGTCTGTTCCAGTGACTTTTATACTGTAAAACCATGTATTGAGGTGGGTCTAAGGTGGTAGAGAACATGGGAACTCACTTAGGTGGGCACGAGGTGGGACAAAACTATGGTCAACCAATGAGATTACAAGTGCCATTGCTCAGGTAATCTTGATTAAATCCAGTACCAAATGAGGACAAGAATCACCTGGCAAGATGAATACTAGACAGGGTCTCTTCCTGTCAGGGCTTGGGTTAGTGACTCCTTTGGGCTCTTTCAAGGTGATTGATACCTATTTAGAATATCAATCCCTGATGCCCATCCCTATGGAAGCATGTAGCTGTGTTTCCTCTTTTGTCATGAGGTCTGGCCCAAAGCAGAATTATCTGTCTCTTCCAAAGTTGCAAAGTCATCTTGACTTCTATATTGTCTCCTTGAATGTCTAGCCCTGTCTGGCTGCCTATTTCTATCTAATTCAGCTGCCTACAACATTCCACTTTCTACTTCTTTCAATTCTTTTTGCATTGCTAGGCACAGGGTTGGCATACCTATAGTCCTGTCCAAGTTACTCAGAATGCTGAGGCAAAAGGATCATCTGAGCCTAGGATTTTGAGGACAACCTGGGCAACATAACAGATCCTGTCTCATCCCTTCCAAAAAAATATTTTACATAGCTCTACTCAGGTGTTTTTGAGTTTTATAGTTTAATGCTCAGAAAACATTTCTATTTTTGTATTCTCAAGAAACACATAATTTGTCACCTCTGAACTATTTATAACTAAATGTGAAGTTGTTTAATTATTGGATAATTTCAGGTACAAGTACTTTAAGCTTAGTCTTTAAGAAATGTATACCAGAGATGTAGTGTTTATCTAGATTTATTGGCCTGGATTTTTTTTCTTTGTTTGTATCTAGCAAAGAATGAGCCAGCCACATAGCTCAACAGACTAAAGTGCCTGCTTAAGCAGGCGGAGCGACTAGGGTTCCATCCCTGGCCTGCCATACTGGCCCTGCCCCTGGGGCACCCTAAAATGGCAATTGAGACTGGATGTGGTGGTGTGCACCTATAATCCCAGTGCTTGGGAGGCCGAAAACAGGAGGATCACTGTGAATCCAATCTGTGTAGTGAGACCCTGTAGACCTTGTACAAAATACTTAAATAAAAGAATATAGTGTCTAACAAAGGAAACCATAACCAAAATAAAAGATAAGCTATACTAGTAGAAGTTATTTGCAATCCATATAAACAAGAAAGATTAGTGTTCAAGAGATACAAAGAAATATGTCAACAACCTTTTCAGAAGATAAATAGGTCATGGGAAAAAAGGGAAAAGTAAGAAAAAACATTAAAAAATACTTCAGGGGGCCGGGGAGATAGCTCAGTAGAATTAGCACTTGCCTGGCAAGAGCAAGGGCCTGAGTTCAATCCCTGGTTCAAAAAAAAAATCATAGAATAAAAAGAATGGCTATTCACCCTAGAGAAAAATCTGTAAGCCAAAACATATGAGCTGTTGCTCAATTTGAGTAATTAGACAAGTACAGATTAAAATCACAATGTGATACCACTTGGCATCTGTCAGATTGACAGTAAAAGAAATTTAAAAAAAAAAAAACAGTAGTGAGGATGTGGGTAAATGGAAGTTTGTTTCTGTCTAGAAGTGGAAGGGGTGGGACTTCACTGAAGTCTAAGTGTTTGTGCTCCTAAGTGTCAACCATAGAGAACCTCCACACTACAGCACAGGGTATACAGAACACTGTGCTTAAATGTGGTTTTTACCGCCTGCTGCCCATTATTCAGGGAAATGGAGAAATGAACTATTGTTTGTTATACTGTAAAACACTGCACCAGTGAAAATGAATAAATAAAATTTCCATGTTATCAATATAGATAAATATAATTTGAGTGAGAAAATTATGAAAAGACATATGCAGATACCATTGTGTAAACATTTTAAAGTACATATTATTATACATATGTGTATTGTAAAACTATAAAATTGTACATCAGAATGATATATCCTATCCTAGTGTAGGAAATAGACTTGAGGAGGGGAAATGTGGGTGAGTTTAGTACATCTAACTTTTTAGATTTTGTTTATGGGTGTGAGAAAAATTTTGAGACCAAAACATTAATATTTGTTCAATTTGAGTAATGGGTGATTAACTGCCTGTTATGTTGCCTCCCTTCTCTGTGCATTGAAATGTTTTACTACTAAGAAAAATGTGAAATTACAAAATCAGATTATAGCTAACAACTATTGCTCCTGAAATGATTGTATGGCTTATTAAAGCAAACAAGAGATTGTATGCATTTTTATCAACACCTGTACCCAAATCTTAATTAGAAACTTTTTCCAAAGCTCATCTTACTTCCTTATGCATTTCATGGGCTGGAAGCAAAATTAATGAGGGTAACATGATCTAATTTTATTTCATTTTTACCCCAAATGCATAGTAATGGCAACTTCTGCTTTTTAAAACAAAAAAATTCCTGTAACCACCCTTACTCTTAGGTGAAATGAAAACCTTTCCAAAGAGTGTCTCTGAAATAGAAACTTACAAACTTACATCCTCTTTCACACAAAATACAACTGCTGCTTGCATCACAAATACAGTGAAGATTTAATGATGATAATAATGCATGTGAAGCATCTAGCAGAGTAAAGAGCATATAATAAGTACAGTTTTGCTGTGCATCCCATCTTGTTGCATATGAACTCGAAGGAGAGAAATAAGAGGCAAAACAGAAGTTGAGGATAAATCTCAGAACCCCCTTTCCAGTTCTGCCCCCCTTGTTGCCGCCTCCCAGCCAACTCAACAGATCTTCACCTGCAAACCCAAACTGAGCTGAGACACTGCAGCCACTCAGCTGGGCTCCCAGCCTTGCCAGAAGACCTGCATCATCCAGCACGAGAGTAAGCCCTGACTTCTCTCTCAGCTGACTTGTCATGATTCAGACTCTCCAGAGTTTCAAATGCATTCCTTCAATCCAAAATAGTGGCTGATGGTGTGTCTTGGTACCTGGCATAAAAGTCTCCTAGCAGATGTCGTATCTGTTGTGAATATTTTTCCTGCTTTGTGCTTTTATTGTTATTTATGGTTTTTCACAAAGAAAAATCTAAATTTTAAACAAATCTGTGAATTTTTCCCTATTTCAATTGTTTTGTAAACAGAAAATTCTTTCCCATGTACAGATGAATTTAAGTATGTTTCTCAATCTTTTAATGGTCTCGTTATTTATGGTTTTTTGTTTTTTATTTTTGGTTCTGGGAATCGAACTCTCAACCTCATGAATGTCAGGCACCCCTGAGCTATATCCCCAGCCCTGGTCTCATTATTTACATTTGATTTTTTAATCTATTTATACTGTAATTGTTTTGGTGTGATGTGATAAAGCTGTGAGTTGCCTTTTTATTTTCAATAGAAACAGCACTATTTATCAATGTATCCCTGCTTTCCCAATTTTTTTGTGTTCCTGAAAGCTGTAATTATATATTAGTTTTATTTGTATATCAACAGGACTAATCCATTTTACAAGTTTAAAAGAAAACCTTTCATACTAGAAGAGAATAATCTTTTTTTTTTTTGCTGATAGCATCATAGTAATTTAACCCCCTCCAAAACTAGCTCTATAAGACTACTTTCCCAGAATTCACAGGAGTACTCAGCACTGAAGCTTCACCGTGGCAGCCAGGCAGTGCATTTTGCCCTTGTTTGGTTTTGCATCTGTAAAATGTCAGTTATAAACTTGCTCTGAAAGTCTCACAGGGCGAGGATACGTATATCCCTTGATATTTCCTTATGCTGTGCATTTCTAAAGCCAGATTCAAAGGAACTAGAACAATATTTTCTGCTTGCACACACCAGTCAATGCTCAATAAGAAACAAAAGAGTATACGTCATACACAACCTTAAATTTGGTAAGTCAGTAGCACGTTTTTCTAAAAATGGTGAAATAGTCTCAGGATTCAGCTTATAAGGGAAACTTTGATTAGTGAACAGTCCATTATATGATTACAGATTGACTTTTATTACAAATACTTTTTTGCAAATAAATTTGTAGCAAGAAGTAACTAAATATACTTTTACAGAATTTTAAGAATACCATTGTGGAAAGCTTTATAGGAACATTTCTAATATTAAAAATGAGGTAACTTCTACAACTGTATTTATTTTAATGTTCCTTAAACTGAACAATAATAATTGCTAATATAATTTAACCATTAAAACTGTGTGTTTAGGATATAGACATGAAGGGATATAAAATGTTTGCCAGTATTATAAAGTAAGTTTTAATTATTGAGACTATAAAGGAAAATCAAAGTTTTTAATTATTTAAAATAATACAAACAGAGATGCTGGATTTCATTTAGATAATATTTGTTAACACTGTCAGCACAAAGTGATTAAAATAATATTTTTCCTGCAGGTTTAATTTTTCTGCAGATTTCATACTTGTTTTTTAAATATGATTTTGCTTTGACATTTAAAACAAAAACGTTTCTGCATCCACCCTTACTCTTAGGTGAAATGAAAACCTTTCCAAAGAGTGTCTCTGAAATAGAAAGTTACCAACTTGCATACCCTTTTACATTCAACCAGTTGTGTCTGCTTGCTAACCTATGGTTAACTGAACACCAGCTTTATACAAGCTCTAACAGAAATCTTCATGCTCTTTAACATTGATTTCCTGGCCAGTGGCTTACCTAGAGCTCTAAGAAATATCATGATTATTAAAAAAAAACTTCATTCTGTGATAGAAACTTATGAATGGATGTTTGGAATTTGTCAGTCAGTGGTATTCTAGTTCTGCATCTGCCCAAAGAACTGAACAAACATTGACCAAACTTTCAAGACTTGCCTAATGATTCCTTTCTAGACTGCAATTCTATGATGGTTTGTGCAGCCATACCTAGATAGATTGACTAGGAAAAATAGCTAAGCATACCTCATTTTTTTCTTCTAAGTACCTCTCCTCCCTTTATTGCTGTCTCATTTATCCTTCAACCCACTTATTCTTTCATTCAATCTGTCATATACTTATATATTGATTTCCTATGTACCAAATAATACATTAAGCTCTGGGGAGTTAGTGATGGACGGAAGCAAAGATCTCTTTCTCTTAGAACTTATTGTCCATATTTTTTTCCAGTACTGGGAATTGAACTCAGTACCTTAACCCTAAGCTACATCTCCAGCCCTTTTTATTTTTATGTAGAGACAAGGTCTCAAAAAGTCACTGCGTTGCACAGACTGGGCTGAAACTGCAATCTTCTTGCTTGTTTCTTTGTTGTTTTGTTTTGTTGTATGAGAAATTGAATTAGGACCTTGCACTTGCCGGGCAAGCACTGTACCATTGAGCTATATCCCCAGCCCAATCCTCTTACCTTAGCCTCTCAAAGAGCTAGTGTTACAGGTGTGTGCTACCACACTCAACTGCCAATTATTTTCTAACAGCCACAAAAACTTCTTTGCTCCTTTTAATGCTAATCCATAAATTTTTTATTGTTAAGTGAAATATTTTAAATACCTAGTGTATGCAAAATGATATAATTCCCATGTAGCTAGCACCCAAATTTAATAGACATTAACATTTTTCCATGTTTATGCCAAATCTCTCCAGATATTAGTATTAACCTTAGGAAGGGATATATGTTATGTTTATTACCATGCATGTTTTATATTTTTATTGTGCATGTATATATTTGAATCCATAAAGAACACATTTTTATGTGTTTTTCTATTCTACATAAGACAGTTCATATAGTACATTGCCTTTCGCAAATCTGTGTGGTTTTCTTTTTTATTCAACATTATTTGTGAACTTTCCTCATGTTGGTGTGTGGGTATAACTGATTACAGTGAGGTGCTGTGTGGTATTCCATGGCATGAATGAACTGATTTGCTTCTCCATGCTTTTTTTTTTTTTTAATGGAACCAGGTCTTGAACTCAGGCCCTTGCACTTACCAGGAAAGTGCTTATTCTACTGAGCCATCTCCCCGGCCCCTCTCCATGCTTTTGCTGATACATTATTCCCAATTATTTAGTATCATGAACAGTTCACTGAACATCATAACACATTTTCTTGTGTACATACTTGAATAATTCTATAAAATATATACCTTGCAGTGAACTTGTGCATAAAGTATGCACATCTTCAGTTTTACTCTATTAGTGTAACTGAGATGGCTGAATTATTTTTTATTCTCTTTTAAGTAAGGTATAGATTTAAGTCCTCCTTCTTGCTTTTCTATTTGATTTTTACTGACAGTACTTAAATTATTTCTATTTTATCTAAGCAATAAAGATAAGGGTGATCTTATTTTTATTAAAATTTTATTATTTAATCTGTTAATATAGATTTGTGCATAAATGAATATAGTGACAAGTTATACAGGCTTTTAAAAAGACACAACATATATTTTTGGATATTTGAAGTAAGCCCCCAAATTAGTTAATGTATTTTAAATTAATATTAAGTACTTGATTCTGGAAATTACTTTAGTAGTTTGGGACAAACTGATACTTCCTTTAATCATTTTGTTGTTAATTCCATGAATTTCACTTAACTTCCTAATCCATGTTAAGAGTGCTAGTTTAGCAATATATTTTGAGAAGCTTTTACATGCAGGTTTAAAATTCAGTGATAAGTGTAAGCTTTTCTTTGCCTTGAAATTTCTTGCAGTTAAGCAAATGAAATTATCACAAATATGAACAGAACTTTGAGAAGGTCTGTTTTATAAATGCTAAAGCGTTATGCCATAATTTTTTTGATATTCAAGGAATTAAGAGATTAGATTGTGTCATCCCTTTAATGTGTGCCTCAAGTACCTTTGGAGTTAAACTGCAGTTTAGCTGCTGCAGATGTATCATGCAGGGAGTATCCTGGCTTAAATTCTGAAGTGCTTTCACTTCTGCTTGCTTCACCTTGGAATCGTCTAAAGAGAAGTTGACACATTATTTTGCGAATATTACTGGACATCAGAAAATACATGACTGGGTCTAAGCAGCTATTGAAAGATGAAAGAGCCAGCATAATCTCATTGGTTGTGTGAACGATTTCTTTCCAATAACAAGATGATTCATTTAGCTGTGAAGAAATATATATGAATCGAAAGCCATGGTAGGGGACAAAGCATAGAGTAAAAATGAGTAATACAATAAAGGAATTTCGAGCTGTAGTGGCATATTTACCAGAATTAGGAAATTTTGACCTCTTTTTAGAAATTCTCAGTAAATTTTTGCCAATCTTAATATATGAAAGGATTATCAGTAGGAAAATCAGCCAGAACATTGCCACAAGAATGAAGTTAAAAATTGCTTCTCCTTTTGCATTATGCTTATCTCTGTAATGAAAACACATTGTGGAATTATGCCCACCTTTCTTAAGTGTTAAAATAATCATAGTCAAAAATCCAGCAAGAGCAATTGTCCATACTATACAGCAAACATAAATACTTTGTTTGGTTGTTATTGCCCTCCGTTGTTGTATAGACCGATTAATTTTTATGTAACGATCCAAACTGATGAATCCAAGCAAAATAATGCTGATGTACATATTCATATAAAATAGTGTTCCTACAACCTTGCAGAGAATCACACCTAATGTCCACTTATTTTGGTTAATGTGATACATTATTCGGAAAGGAAGACAGAAAATGAGCAGAAGGTCTGCAATGGCTACGTTAAGTAGGTAAATTTGAATGGAATTTCTCTTGCGGTGGATGCCCAGAAATACATAGAGGGCAATTATGTTTCCAACCAGTCCCACGATGAAAATGACAGAGTAGAATATTGTTAACAAAGTAGATAGTAATTGTTCCTCCATGTGACACTTAGTACCATTTGCTGCTCCTGAGAAGTTCTGTGGGGCTTGGTCGCTGTGATTAGTCACAAAATGCATCCTATGGGAGGAGCAAGGCAAGCCCCCTGCTGAAGTAGTTGCCATTGTTACAGTTCGACTTCTGCCTTCAAGTGGTGATCAAAAGAAGGTGCTAAATGACATGTTCCCTCTGTGTAGTTGTTATATCTTCAGAAGTTTCCTATAAAAAATTACAGACATTGAGTCATTTGCTATTTTAAGAACAGCTACTTTAGCTCAAAACATAAATAATAAAAGATTTCTTTCCAGATATTGGGAGAAACTACCTTTTTATACTTTAGGCCATTGAAATAACTATACCATGTGTATAGTAACATCATTAATCTTTTCTGTGGCTGTGGTATGCACTCAGTTTATCTCATTTATTATGTTAAAATGATTAAACTACATAATCATTCTTTATTAGGGAAGCTGCAATGGAAATAGAGATGGAGGCAAAGAGAAATTATTTTTCAAAGATGAGCACTAATTTCTCCAAAGGTAGTTCCAGCCATGAATGAGTTGAGCCCATTGCCAGCCATGCCCAGCTTCAAAGCATCTTCCTGCCTTGCCCCCTCTCCTTGTATGTAGAATTCATTCATTTTGACGCAGGTTGCAACATGGTATGTGCCAGCTAAACTGAGACAGTGTCTCATGCCATAATGAGAATAAGGAGAGGGCCCTGAATTTCTTCCTTGTCAACCTACAACCAAGTAGAGTACTAAGATCATTTGTGCCTACAGGAACATGCAGTCAACATGACAGATGAAGAGAGCCAGCAGCTGCCCTTTGTAGACTGTTACACTGCACAGGAGAACAGAGTAGACAGTCAAAACCAAATCAAGTGGCAGAGGCCAGTTAGCAACTCCTAACCTAGAAACAGGATGATAAAGTAGATAGAAAATAAAATGTGCAATCCAAGATCCTGAAAGCAGCTGAAGTTTATATAGGCACTGGGTTGCTACATTGAAACTGTTGTGAGAACCTTCTAAGAGATAGTTTGTGAACTCTACTTGTTTGTGGAAGCAGAGAATGTCTCAGATGCTACCTGTTCTGGACATTTCCTAGACATCTGTCTGCTGTGAAGAGCTCAGACAAGAGGCCATCATAAAGAGGTGGAACATGTTGGGGAGGATTCCAGAAGGTCCCATAACATTTGTTTCTTACAGTAGCTGCCTTAGTTCTCTTTATAGAAGCCTCTTAGTCTTAGTTACATAAAGATGTTCAGAGCAGGATCTTCAAAGTCAGACCTAATTAACTGTGGTCAAGGGCAAATAACTTCATCTTTTCTAAGCCTCAGTTTTCTCTTTATAAATATGAAAAATGTGTATGAAAAACTTGATCCAACACATTAACAAGTCTCTGTTCAATAAAGATTAGCTATGAGGCTGAGGATGTGGCTCAGTAATAAACATTTGCTTTGCTTGTGCAAGGCCCTGGCTTCTATTTTTTAAAAATGTAAGAAGGAAGAGACAGGAGGGAAGGAAAAGTTAGGTTTTGAAAACATCTTCTGATTAATTGCATTTTAGTAGCTATTTCACACTTAGCTGTGTACTGTTTGGAACACAGTAAACATTTAGCTTCAGCTTCCGAAGACAGAGCTCTCAGTAAACATTTTGTAACAGTTCACATTCAAACCTGGCATGCAATAATATAAAGTGGACCTTATTAACAATAACTTTTCATTTAATGTTATGCAGAGATAAAAATATTGGGAAGTATATAGAATTTCTTAGAACTGCATGTACATTGGTCAAGAAGAAACCATTTTAGTAGAGACAATGTTCTTCCAAAGAAGAACAACTGTCTAGGGAAAAAGAAGAGACCTAGTGTGAGCTGTCTCCAGAGTTTAAAACAGTGGAGGGAGAGGAAGGAAGTGGGGGAGGCAGGCAGACAGGCAGGTAAGCAGACTGAATCTAGTCTGTCCTGTCTCTCAAATGAAGAAAAACAGATGGCACAAAGCTTGTAGAAAGTTATAACCATCTTGGGGGCCTGCCCCTTAGCTCAGTTCTTTAAGTGGCTGCTGCAACAAAGCAGTCAGGCTCAGGTTGCTGTGGTTCGATCCCCACAACTCAAGCCAGGCAAACCTGCCCTGAAGGCATTCAGAGCAAAAAAAAAAAAAAGAGAGAGAAAGAAAAGAAAAAAAGAAAGAAAGTTATAACCATCTTTCTTGTGATCTGACATTCTAAAAGGAAAGGACAGTCTAGGAAGAATGGCAGGCTGAAAAAAAAAACTGACACGGATAAAACAGTCTTGCATTAGCAGGAAAAGGAAAAGACTATGTGTATAGGGCCCTGTGTTATGTGGATGTATCAGGAGCTTTCAGAGGCTCAGGTAGAGACAGCTTGTCCCCTGGTGAAAGGACTTCAGGACACTGTCAGACATAAAGTGATTCTGAGCTCTCAGGTAGCTAAAGAGACTTTAAACCTCATTGTAAGTATCTTTTTATCTTTCATTTAAATTCTAAACCCCATTAAAATTAAGAACCAAGTCTATTTTATTTGCCTCCATGTGCCAAGTACTTAGCATAGTAAGTCTTTTTGAATGAAAGAAAGAATTTAGTAAAAATATATGTAAAGTTCTATACATGAGTATTAAAAGTATAAATACTAGAAAAGCATTAACAGAAATAGAACTACATTTGTTGTGCCAGCAGTGTGGTATACCTGCCACAAAAACTAATCTCATCTCTGATTTAATAGATGCGCAGTATCTTAAATGATTGTTGCTAGTGACCTGGTTCTGCCCCAAACTGATGGGATCTCCCCTATGATGTAGTATCTCCTCATCTTCAGCAGCACACGGAGAAAAAATCATGGACCAAATGGGGAGAACGGGCTCAAATCCCGGAAGCAAGTTGAAGGAAATAGGTACTCGATCCCATGGATTAGAACATTTCACAGGCCATGGAGAAACAGGTTTCACCCTTTCTGCAGAAAGCAGAGCAAGAAGCAGTGATAGAAGCTGCGAAGACTGATGTTACTTCCTTATAAGAAAATACTTTTCCTTATAAGATAGAAAGAAAGAATCTAACTCAGGAGGCAATAAGATCTTGCCGATGGAGACTTGCAAGACTGCCACCAATTTCCAAGTGTATAGAAAAGATTTTCACTGGTGCCCAATCCTCAATGCATGTTAGAATTCCTTGAAGGGCTTTTTCCAGATACCAGTGCCTGGATCCTTCCCAGGATACTCTGGTGTAATTGGTATGGAATGGCTTCAGACAATGGCTTCTTTTAAAAGCGTCTTAGGGGAATCTAAGGTAGAGTCAAAATTGAACCCTTGAGCTCCAATACCAAGCCACTAAATAATATTCAAGTAACAGAACTGAACAAAAAAGGGGATACAGATGAATGTCCATTTTGTATCTGTGTATTCAAAGCGGTTAGGATAGATATATAGTTACATTCTATTAATGAATAGAGGGATTTGTTCTAATGGTGTTTGTAAATAGGATATCATGTCTGCATCTTGTACAGCAATTAACCACTAGGAAGAATGTATGCAATGTGTTAATTATTGAAACTGTCCTACCAATTTGGTTTGAAACCGTCTCATTACTATTTGTTTCTCAATAAAATTATAGATAAAAGAAGAGTTAAAGACATCCTATTGGTGACAGACATACCAATATTTATGGCAATATAATTCATAATTGCTAAGTCTTGGAAGTGGCCCATATGTTCATCACCAGATTGAGTGAATAAAGAAAATACGGTATTTATACGTGGCAGAGCATTCCGCCATAAAGAAATATAAACTCAAGTAATTTGTAAGAATATGGATACGTTTTGAGACCATAGTGGCAAGTGAATTAAATCAGACACCCAAGCTTAAGTAAATAAATAATACTTTTTTAACACTTGCTGTGTACCAGACACTGTATTGAACATATTCATATTATTTCATTTACATAATCTTCACATTCTCTGTGTGAAATCATGAAATATCAACCGGTTATGTTCCTTACCCATGGCCACACTGCTCTTAAATGGCAGTTCCCAAGTTGAGACTCAGCTCTGACTTTGAGAACCGAATCCTTTTCACCAAACCTCTCTCCCTCTTCTCACGTCTGATCACCATTTCCTTAGTAACATTGAGTTTGTTGGTGGGATTTTGGCATGATTCCTTCAATGTTATTCACTATCACAATTTTAAAAGATTATGTCATCTAGAAAATTAATTTATTTCTTTAGAAAATTATTTCTAGGAAATTAGTCTTTTTATTCACTGTGTCCATTATCCTAAATAAATAAACCCCAACTTTACAGAAACACAAATAATTCATTAGAATTTTTGTCAGATCTCCAGAGAATATCTTCTCAAATGTACTT
>NW_004524808.1:613503-638217 GCF_000260255.1 Octodon degus
GAAGATAGAAAAACAAACCACTATGTTCACATAGCAAGCCTTGTATGTGACCCATGTGCTCTGTTGAAGTAGTCATGATAGTTTTCTAATAGTAGATAGTGCTACTTGGCAAGCACTCCCCCACAACTTATGATTGTATGAGTACATTTTGCCTACCAAGACCTACCCCCTACCCTCCCAAATTTTGGTTTTCTTTTTCTACTGGCTCACATAGGAGCTGTGGTCTTAAGGTCTTGAATGAGTAGGACACAACAGATTCCACTGTGGTACCAAATAAGCAGAAGCTTTGCCAATGGAATTTGTGTATGCTTATGTAAGTATGACACTGCTATGTTAAAATACATACCTATTTTCAGTGGTAGCAATCTTTTACTGGGTTTACTTTGACTTGATAATTACTGAATCCCTTCAGGTCATGCTTCAAACATTGTGATAATTGCTGAATTGAATAAAAATTAAAATCATTATTTTGGAAATAGTACTATTATATATTGTTTTTGTATAAGCTTAACTATGTCAAAAACTTTAATTTTAGTTATTTTAATTAATTTCAGTTTATTTTGTTTATTTTTCCCATATTTTTATTGAGAAACAAATAGCAATGAGACAGTTTCACAACCGATTACTAGCACAATTTCAATAATTAACACATTGTATATTGTTTTCTTAGTGGTTATTCACTGTACAAGATGCAGACATGATATCCTGTCCACAAACACTATTAGAACAAATCTTTCTATTCATTGAATTAAGAGAATATAGCTGTATATCTATCCTAACTATTTTGAATATATAGATACAAAATGGTCGTTCTTTTGTATCCCCTTTGTTATAGTTTTGTCATTTAAATATTATAGATGTGTAAATTCAGCAAAATGTTCCAAAATAGTCCAGTAGTCCATAATATTAGTGAGTTTTCCTTAAGACTGGTGATGTCAGAAGTTGTTGACTTGAGCCTTTTACAGCTCAGCATATTAGTATGGCTTTACTTTTTATACTATTTTGCTCATTCTTTTCTCTAATTTTTGCCTTATTTCTGAAACATCAAACTTAAAATTTAATGGGTCTGGTAATTACCCTAAAGTACTGAATAATATACAGTAAATACTATTTTTTAAAACAAGGAGAAGACATAACAATAAAGTCAAACATAGATAATTTAAAATACGTTAGAACTAAAGTTTGATAGTATCTGAAAATAGCTTTTCATTGATTCAAGTAGATCTGTAAATCTTTATGCCACTATACAAATGCAGTATAAACAATGTGATTTGTCTTAAAAATTAATCAAGGCAGAGGTGATACTTAAGCAATGTATTCCGTGACTCTAACAGCAAAGAATTGTTGATATCTGAGTAGCCTAATCAACATTGATCATATTTCAGTTTGAATGTTTAGGTAATCAAACTTAAACTAAAACTGAGGCTAATTTATATAGTTAAAAGCAAATCAATTCATACTTACAGTTCAGCCTTTCCTGAAGTATAAGCAGCTAAACCTCAAGCTTCCCTAGACTGGGCTGGGTTTGTAAGCTGAGCTCTTCCGTCCGGTGGTGGTGCAATTGGTTGAGTCCTCTTCTTTTTATATTCACATGTGCTGATAAGGTCTCTTTTTCCTCTTTTCTTTCTTTTTTCACTATGACAGCCCTTAGTCTCCTTTTAAAGATATGAAAAGGTCCCACCCCCATGCAGCAACTTGACAGTCAATTAACACATAACTAGAAAATTATATCTTCTTTACAAACAACCTACAACTTAAAAATTGAAGAAAGTTTCCCACACCCCAAGATATTAAAAAAGAGTTTTATAAATTATCAACAGAAATAAGTATTTCCTGTCTTTCCTAAGAAATGATGTGTATGTGCTGTGTAGACTTTTAAAGCATAAATATTGAATTTGATTCTTTCTGGATTCATTTTAGTAATTGTTGTCTACATCCTGAATTATACTAACATTAACAAACTTTCTTACTCTTTTGCTTAAGTTTTATTTGCTCTTTGCATTATCTTGGTATATTTTCATGTGTACTTTTAAGAGCTTGGATTTGTTTTCTAAAACAATCTTATAATTGTAGGACTAGATGAGATTTGTGATGGTATTCTCTCCTTTTGATCAAAACAATAAACTCATGCAATTAAATTAAAACAATCTGTATTTTAAGGAATATAGGTATAGGATTGTGCATGTTTTGTTTTGCTTCTAGTCCAGTATTTAACCACTACCAGTTATCTGTGTAATTGCTGGCTCTGCAGTTTAGTATCATTTCCCTTTTCTTTGGGATCATTTAGCATGAAAAGTAAGCCTTTATCCTCCCTGTAACTGTTGCTCTGCATCTCTGTTTAACTACATATTTAGCTCATCTGCTTTTACCTGACATTCTAATTATTTCTGGGTATCCTCTCCTGAACATTATATTCTTCAGAGCTTTTAGTTTATTATAAATATAACATATGGGACAATATTTTTATTTTTATCTATTAGTACATGTTTGCAGTACACAGTGCTTATATTCCTTGTAGGGAGATGGCACATGTATATAACGCGTCTTAATTTTTTTCTCATCCCCTTTCCTTTCCTCTGTCCCCACCTCCCTTAAGCTCTTGGGAAACACTTGAAGTCACAGGCATAGGCAAAGACTTAATGAACAGATTTCTGATTGCACAGGAAATAGTACCAAGAATCAACAAATGGGAACATATCAAATTTGAAAGCTTCTGCACAGTGAAAGAAACAACAGTGAAAAGATAGCTTTTATAGAACAAGAAAAAACTTTGCCAGCCATTAATACGACAGAGGACTACTATCTAGAATATATAAAGAACTAAAGATGTTAGACTTCCCAAATAAATGACCAGTCAAAAACTGGGCAAGTGAAATGAACAGACACTTCACAGAAGAAGAGGGACAGTATTTTTAAATTGCTAAAACAAAAATATTTTGTAGCCCTGATTTCCCTCTTAGAACTACTAAGGAGGATTACCATACTGGTCTAGGACTGTTTTGTCTTATTGAGATAAAGACTGTATAACATTACATTTACTATCTTAGCCATTTTTAAGTGCATAATTCAGTAGTGTCAAGTATTGTCACATTGTTGTGCAACAGATTACTAGAACATTTTTGTCCTATAAAATTGAAACCTCATACTCACTAAACACTAGTTTTCTCTCCTCTTATCCCTATTCCTGGCAACCATGACTCTACTTTCTACTGCTATTATTTTGACTTTTTTAGCTATTTCATAGGAGAGGAAGCACATAGTATTTGACTGGCTTATTTCACTTAGCATAATGTCTTCAAGATTCAGCCACATTGTGGCATATGACTGATAAGGCTATATGACATTCTACTGTGTGGGTATATCTCATTTTCTTAACCATTCATCTGTTGGTGGACATGTGAATAAGGCTGTAGTGAACATGGGTGTACAAATATCTCTTCAAGATCCTTGCAAGGCTGTTCTATGACTGTTTTCTTATTAAGCTTTCTTTCTCATAAAGTCTAGTATAAATATTTCTTTCTATATCATGCTATCTTCTCACACCTAAACCATCCATTTTCATAATGCTAGTTGTGTGTTTGCAGTCTTTGGCCTTCTCACATTGTAACCACATCTCCTCTTCAGTGTGAGTCAGCGAGACTACCACCAGATTTGAATACAATCTTTTTCTAGTACTTTATGTGAGCTTTTTCCTATTCATTCTGAAATGTTTACTTAACTCAGTGTTTTAAGCTCATTTCTACATAGCCTTTTCTACTTACCCTTCCTGGATGTCTTTTGTAAGCTTTTTATGTATATGAAGATAGAAGTAGAAAAGTAAATCTATGTGCTTCTTTGGTGCCTTCAGTTACTGACATCACCATCCTCTCTTTTTCTAAGTACCAACCCTGTGAATTCATCTCACTGCCTCCTCCAGTACTGTATCTTACTTAGCTAAAGAAAGGACACCTTAATCCAAACAGGCAATCACCTTGGTTGGACTCCCTGAAGACTCATGGCCACAAACCTTAAGTGAGGCCCTGTGCTGCCAGCTCTATTTCTCTATTTCTTTACTGCTGTGATTCTTAGAGCATGGCTTCCAGACCCACAGCATCAGTATCATTCAGAAGCTTGTTAAAAATGCGTTCTTTTTTTTTTCTCCCTTTCCCCAAAAATGTGTTCTTTTGACCTCATCTCAGACCTATGCCGGGAATTCTGGGGATGCAGTCCAGTTTGAGAACCACTGCTTAGGTCAATTTATTCTCCTAATTTCTGAAAATACTTATCACACCTTCATCTTTCTCAGATTTTCAGTTACCCTCCTCTTCTTTCCCACTCCCACCTGATGATTGTTTTTATTCCACTGAGAAAAAAGAAGCGTCCAGAAGAAAACTTTCTCTGTATCTATAAAATATATTGTGTGGAAAACTCAAATGTTATGTGTATCTTTGCATTTTAATATATTTCTTGTTTTTATATCCTAACATTGAAGAAAAAGCCAGTAATTAAATGAAAACAGTTACCAGTGAGAAATAGGAGATTGCAGGCAGGGGAAGAAGGCAAAAGCTAGACCTCTCTGAATGGTACTTGTCTGTTGACTTTGGAACGATAGCCAAGTATTTTTGTAATTAAACACCAAACTAAATCCAAATTTAATTAAAACAAATGAAACACTACAAAATGAAACTATTACCACATGGAGAATTATTTTAAATGATTCTAATAGAAGGATAAGTTTTGTGTATAATTTTATTTTTTGTGTGTATAATTTTAGGCTTATCAAAAAGTTACAAGAATGGTACAAAGATACTTTTCACCCAGATGTTAATCCCATGTTAACATTTTTTTACTTTTATTTATCCTTCTCAATCTCTCACTCTTCTCTATATTTTTAAGGGAAGCAATTTATTATGCCTTTTAGGTCCTCTGTGTTCACATATTGAGTAAAATGAAAGTATCTCAAAAGTGATAAAGAGCAATAAAAATTATGGTATAGAAATTGTGCTTTCTACTTTTACAGTGGAAATTTTACATGTTTCAATGATTTACTTACTTTGATTTTTTTTTGCCACTTTTGCTTCAAAGATAAACCAATTTAGCATACTTGGAACTAAGAGACTGGGGAGGTAGCCAGCCTGCCTGTCAAACACAAGGTCCTAAGTTCGATCCCCAGTACCAGAAAAAAATAGAGTATGTTGGAACTAAGAAGTCTGTAGTTGAGTTAGTCTTCCACATAAGACTAGTGCCTGTAGCTCAGTTTTTAACTACTTCTCTGGGTTATATGACTGTTATTCCTTCCTCTAATCCAACTTTTTTTTAGTTACTTGAAACATAAATTCTTGCTTGTTAGTTTTTCTGTGTTTACTGTATTTCACAAACACAGCATGTGATTGCCAAAATAATCCACTTAATGAGAACTAGACATTAATAGTGAGGCATGTCATTATCTATATCAATTAGTATTTTAACATTTTTTATGTATTTAGTATAGGGTCTACAGGATCTCACTACACAGATCAGACTCATGGTGATCCTCCTGTTTTCAGCCTCCCAAGTGTGGGATTATAGGCGCACTCCACCACACCCATTCTCAATCGCTGTCTCAGCACACCCTGGGGGGCGGGGCCAGCACAGCATGCTGGGAATTGAACCTGGTCCCTGTGCCTGCCTAGAGGTGCTTTTGTCCACTGAGCTATCTGGCTAGCCCTTCAATTAAGATTTTAAGTAGAAATGATCTTAACTAAGTTATCTTGTATTTCTCAAAGTATCCAATAATAAAACTTGGAGTTCTTTAATTTTCACTCTAAAAAGCCAATATTAATTGCATTAATGTATTTGGACGGTTTTATTTTTCCTCTCCATGACCTATTCTTAATAAATGTGATATTATTTGAAGAAATTACAGTGAATCAATTTTCTTAATTCTTTCCATGCACAAATTATCTTCTGAGGAAGGCTAGCCCCTTAAACAGAGGAACTTGCCTTATAATCTCAACATTGATTTAAACACTGGTCCTCAATTTTATGTATTCACGTAGGTCTGATGGCATTGTGATCCTTCATTAATTTAGTGCATGTTAATAATATTAACAATAAAAGATTTTAGTAAAATATTAAACAAGGTGACATTACAATTGGTGTTATCTACTTGGTATTTTGCCTTCATAAAAAGTATAATAGCACTGTACATACAAAGTATAAAAAGTATAATGCAGGCCATCCAGATAGCTCAGCGGACTAAACACCTGCTTAGGCAAGTGCAGGGACTCGGGTTCAATCCCCCATACCACGTGCCACACCAGCCTTGTCCTCAGGTGGGCTAAGCCAGCCACCAAAACTGGGGGTGGTGGTGCACACCTGTAATCCCAGTTCTGAGGAGGCTGAAAACAGGAAGATCACTATGAGTTGAAGCTGCATAGTGAGACCCAATACCATGTACCAAATACATTTAAAAAAATTTAAAAGTATAATGCATTTGATGCATCAGTCTCCCTGTTAACAAGTATAGTTTCTTTAAAAGAATTCTGATGAAAGACTGTGATATTGTGTGCAATTATATTTAGCTTAATTTTTGCTGCCTTAAATTACATATAAAACATAAGCTTTCTACAGGAGTTCCAAGATATTTTTAATTGCCGATTTTTTTTCCAGTAAGGGGAATCAAACTCAGAACCCTATACTTGCTGGGCAGGCACATATGCTGCTGAGCTATCTCCCTGGCCCTCCAAATTTTTATAGGTTATTGAATAACTTTGTAAGTTTATGATTGCCAGAGACCTCAGAAGTGATGGATATATTGCGTAGGATGTACATATTTTCACTGTTTTTATTTTATTATGAATCTGTTTTGGGTCCAGCTTTGTGGTATATGTTTGTAATAAATCCTAGCACACAGGAGGGTGAAGTAAGATCACAGTGAATTCAAGGCTAGCCTGAACTGCATAGAAAAACCCTGTCTCAAAGAAAAATGTGTTTTGGTGGAAACTCTTTTTGAAACTGGAATAATTTTGAGTTTCTGAAGAGCCTTGAGAGATAACAATGGTATCTACTCCACACAGTACAGCTCAGCTCCAGGAGAAATTAAGCCTGTATATATTAGAATTGCCCCATTGAGTACAAATTTGATGATGCCCTTACCAACCTACTGGTGTGGCAAGACAAAAGGATATTTGTGAAGTTACATCAGAGTTGGATAAAAGACCCTTCTTTTTGTCTAAAATATAGTAATTCTCCTTTTACTATGAGGATTTCTGTAAGTTCACAGCATCACATTATTTTCACAGTATCTTTCTTGGGCGTGATTTGATTAAACCATGGTTTAATACCTGGAAATTGCTCTATCAATTAATTCTTAAAACCCTTAGTAACTGAGGTTTACAATTAGATGCAATTGGTCACATTTTATTTGTCATTAGATTTCTTGAACAAAATAAAGGGAGAAGCCCAGAATAGGAGAAAAAATTGAATTACCAAGGGTAGGGTATATCCATTTACACATCTGTCACTTTATTCATCCATATTTCTCTCTAAAAACAAGTAATTCTTTTAAATAGTCCCAGTGCCATAACGAAACATCAAGGAATTTAACATTGAAAGAATATTCTTATTTAGTTTACAGCAAAGATAAAAACGTGATAATGTGTTGCCTTTAACTGTCGCATTCCTTTAGTTTCACTTAATCCCTTTAATCTAGAAATGTAGTTGAAGAATATAGGCCAGTTACTTTCTAGACTGCCTCTCAATTTGGCTTTCTGCAGTGTTTCCTTATAATTAGATCTGGATTGCGTGCCTGGACAGAAATACCACAGCAGTGTTGCTGAATTCTCAGCGCATTGCATGAGGAAGCACATGCTATGTCAACTAATCCCATTACTAGCATTCTTTATTTTGCTATTTTCTGCCAGTTTCTCCTCTATAAAATTACTCTTTTCTACTTTGTAATCAATAAGTATCCTTTGGTGTGATACTTTGAGATTATGTAAGTATTCTAGCACTCTTCGAACTTTCACCCACTGGTTAGCATCTTTGATCATGCTTGTCTGAATCAGTTAGGATGGCTTAAAAAAAAACTGACAAGGGCCGGCCAGATACCTCAGTGGATTAAAGTGCCTGCTTAGGCAGAGTGCAGCAGCGGGAGTTTGATCCCCAGTGTGCCATGCTGGCCCCGCCCCCAGGGTATGCTGAGACATTGGGTGTGGTGGCACAGGCCTGTAATCCCAGCGCTTGGGAGGCTGAAAACAGGAGAAACTATGAGTCCCATCTACGTAGTGAAACCCTGCAGACCCTGTACTAAATATATAAAATATTAAATTAAAAATAAAAAAACTGACAATTTAATTCCAGCATAGCATTTTTTCTATGTTCAATTTGTGTTCTACTTAAAGAAAAAACCTTTCCTTTTCCACCATACACTCATTTCCTTGTTTATTTACATTTACATAGACATGGATTCTTTTTTCTTTCTTTTTTTTTTTTTTTGGCTGCTCAGGCTGCCTTAAGGGTGGGTCTGGTAAGGCATGAGGAGCTGGGGATCAAACTGGAGTATCCTGCACCTGACTGTGTTTGCATAAGCAGGCGCTTAAACAACTGAGCTAACTGGCAGGTCCCCACCCCCAAACATGGATTCTTACTTTACTCAATAATGAAACAGCATTTTGACTGGGCTTACCTGGTAGAGTACAGTGTAGCCCAAGGACAAATGGAACCACAAAGAAATTATAAGCAGAATACAGTGTTCTTGTTACTGGTGATATAGCTACTGTTACTTTAATACACACGCATATATAGCACGTGTTAATATCACGAGATATCAAGATTACTGGCCAAATTCAAGTAAAAACCCTGTAATTCAGTAAGAATGTTAGCATACATTGGTGATTTATTTTCTCTTTCTAAAAAAATATATTTTTATCTCTGTCCACTGAAAAATCAAACCAGTAATAACTCAGTAGCTGTAATATACCTAGTACCCACATTATGGATTTAAATACCTTTTCTCACTAAAAAGAAAAACTGCTCCTTGGACCAGTGACTGATTCCAGATGTGGACAAGAAATGAACAGAATAAGGAGCTAGGAATGTAGCTTAGTGGTAGAACACCTGCCTACTATGTGCAAGGCCCTAGGTTCAACCAACAGCCCAAAAAAAATTCTACAGAAATTAAGACTATCTAGGTGTGTTGTTTCATGCCTGTAATTCCAACAGTCAGGAGGCAGAGGCAGGAAGATCTCTGTGAATTTGAGGCCAATCTCGGCTACTTCAGCATTACCCAGTGAGACTCTGGAGGGGGGAAGGGGAGAGAGAGGGAGGGAGGGAGGACAGAGAGGGAGAGATGAACAGAATGATCTGGGGGGCATCATCTTCTGCTGGAAACCAAGAACATTAGCAGATTCTTAGAGTCTTAAAAAAAAGACATGAGAGCTGCTTTAAAAGGGTCCATACTGACCAAAAGTGGGATAATTTAAGCACCAAAATAAAAAGGCAGCAATTAATTAAAATACATCAAATATTTAAAAGTCTGAGTCTGTGATAATACAGACCAAAACCTTCATTTGTCACCTTTGGAAGTTGTCCAGAAAACCACTTGCTAGTCTAGGAATAGTTCATAGCACCCTTAGTCATAATATCAAAAACCAAAAAAGAGCTCAAATGTCTATCCAGAGAACAAACTGATACATTTTTACAGTAGAGTACTACTTACTCAGTAATAAAAAAGGAATTGCTGAGGGCATTTCACTGACCTTCTCAGACCAAAAAGCTACAACTCTTGTTGCACAGGTCCTGCTTTACCTTGGTCTTAACCGTCCAGTAGAAAAGTATGAAGATGAAATATAGGAAGTAAAGCCATGTTGTTAGGTTGAGCTGTGGGGGACTCAGGTCAATAATTTCTGACATTGCCAGTTAAACAGAGGACCCAATGCTATTATGGGGTACTGGACTCTTTTGGAATATTTTGCTGAGTTTACACACCTATAATATTCAACAACAGAACTTAAAAAAATTGGGATATAACTATGAATGTCCATTTTGTATCTGTGTATTCAAAATGGTTGGGATAGATATATAGTTGCATTCTCTTAATGAATAGAATGATTTGTTCTAATGGTGTTTGTAAGTAGGATCACAGGTCTGCATCTTGTACAGCAGTTAACCACTGGGAAGAATGTATGCAGTGTATTATTGAAAAAAAAATAACATTTTTGGTCTACAAGCTTTGAAATGCTACATAAAGATAACATATGTATGTGATAGTACAAATCTGAAAAAAAAATAAATAAAATCCCAATTACATGTTTTGCAGGAAAAAAAAACACATGTTCACAAGTCTCTGGATAAATATGTATCTTAACACAAAATATGACATCAAATTCAAAAATATCTATTATTACATAGAATGCCGCATGTACACATCAAAAATTTAAAACAAATATAGTGGCAATATCTCAACAGTTAACAAAAATTAACAAAATTAATTTTTCTGTGGCCTACAACTCCTGATGTTAAAGGCTAAACTTATTAGAATAAATACTAATTCTAATTGAAAGTAAAATATACATTTTAATTCATCATGCTTAATTAAAAGACACCATGTATTAAGCTCACACATATAAAAATACCTAATTATGCCAACTCAACATTTTTATATTAAATACTGCAGAAATTTAATCCAGATATTTAAGTAACTTACTGAAAAACGCATAATATATGTGCTTTAGGATATTTCTACTTGGGATTGTATTTTATGGAAATTTTATCAAGAAATACTGACACAGAGCATTTTGTATTAATTATTCCTATAGGTTTCTACTACCTCAAAAATTTTCACAGTATTATCAAAATAAGCATATATATATATATATATGGTTCTCTCCAGTGAGACTTTTCACTTACTTGACAATATCAAAAAATAAAAGCTTTCCCATATATTTTACAAAGAAAAAAAAAAGGAATTGCTGGTCAAATCAAAATACATGTATCTCAGAAGCACTATGCTGAGTGACTGCTATACATTCAAGAGTGCATATTATTATGGGTTTGTGCATATGAAGTTCTAATATAGGCAAAATAAACCTATGGTAAAAATATTCCCAGTGCAGGAATATGGCAGTAGGGATTGAATGGGAATCAAGTGAAGGAGGTTTCTAAGGTGATAATGGAGATTTGGATTATATAGTTGTATGCAATTCATCGAAACTCTCTATGACTCCTCAATGATTTATGTGCTTTATGGTGTATGAATTTTACCTAAAATAACTTTAGTACACATTAAGCTTTGATAATGTGTGTTGAAGTGTGATACAAAGTAATATGGAATGAGAATAGAGTTATAAATAGATAGATACCTGATAAACATAACACAACATTGTGGAGTCTAGGTGGTAAATTACTATACAGGTGGTGTTTACTATACAGTTTCTTTAATCATCTCTGATAGTTTTCAAAGCAAAATGATAAGGAAAACTTCCATTTGAGAAGCCCAAATTATGAATCAATGGCTGCTAACATCATTGACTGAAAAATTGATGGTGAATCTTACGATAGGTCAAAAAGACAACAGCTGAACCTACTGCTGAATCCTGTCACTAAAAGTAAGACAATGAGTTCTGTTACTAAAAATAGAATCAGATATGATTTTCCTGAAGTGATATAGTAGTCATACCACATATGAAATATCAGTGCATAAAACAAAAATTAAACCTGAATCTAATCAGGATTCTAGATCTAAACACAGGACTGGAGGTGTAGCTCAGTTGTACAGCACTTGCCTAGATGCACAGATCCCTGGATTCAGTCACCAGTGCTATGAAAAAAATCCAACTATCAGTGTATAGGAAATAAAGGTGAGCAAGGGATACACTGAATGATACGATATGGATATCAGTAGCCAAATCCAGCGGCAATTTCTGTCAGCTTTGCCTTCACACTACTGAATTTGATCACTTCTTGTCATGACACTTTGCCTCTGTCACTCTAGTCTCTGTCACCGTTCGGAGCTGCAGAAGCTGGAAAATTGGTCAAATGTGTGTAGGTAGGATTAGGCCTCAGTACCTAAAGCAAACAAGGTATCTCAGTCCTGAGATAAACATCCTGTCTGGTTAAGGTCAGGTATTAGTCTCTAGGCAACCTTGTGTCACGTGTTACTAACTTTGCACAGTTATAAATAAATATTTTGTTTTGTTCCTGGTTCTCTTGCCAAACAGGCAGACCAGCCACCACCTAGCCCAGCTTTTGACTTCTCTATCTTTTCTCATTCCTGCCACCATTTCACACCAGGTAGAACCGATCACACTGAGACCAACCCACATGTCACCATCTTTTCTTGCCTGGTCTCCCTTCTACTTTATGCTCCTACAAGCACTTATCCACAGAGCAGCCAGGGTGATCCTTTCAAACTTAATACTGCCTAACGTGTTCCCATGCACAAAACGTTTTAGTGTTTCACATGTCACCCAGATCAAATCCAGTCTTGATCAGGCTTCAGAACCCTAAATGGCACTGCTTTTCATCATTTCTCAGAGCCTGTTTCCAACAATATTGCTCCTTCCACGCTCTTTTCTAGAATGGTCTATCCTTCCTAGTCACCAGACATGCCAATCTTCCCATGCTTCTGAGCCTTTGTAGAACCATCTTTTCTGCTTAGCGTTTGCTTCCACATTTTGCTCAGGGCTTGCTCTCCCTTATTTTGGTCTCTGTTCAAATATAGATACATTAAACATCCCTTCTCTGACACCTCCTAAATAAAATAGCAGCTCCCTGTTCCCCAGTCCCTAAGGACCAAGGTGTAGTGGTTTGTAGGTCAAGTCAGAGATTCCAAGGGACATTTTGACCAGAAGAATAGCATATATTTTTCCTGAAATAGATCTAAACTGTCAGCCAAAGAAAGATAATATTGCATAAAAAAGTAAACATCTCTGCATTTCCTGAACATTCATGCTTGCTGAGTAATCTGTAGCACTATAATCTTAGAATGAAATAATTCCTAAAATGTTGGCTAAAATAGGTAAGTATTTAGAGAGATCATCCATATGTGACAATAGAGTAAATAATTCAAGCATGCAAAATAGTTCAGAATCTTTAAGGCATTACTGTGTCCTTATGTTGTTCAGCTTTGTGTAAATTGAATTGTTCACTTAATCTTTATCTTTGCATTTATGTTCTCTTTGTCCATCTGTTTTCTTTTCAGCCCCACTGTGTTCTCCTTGCCTCAAAAGAAAATTCAGCACCTGTTAAACTTGGGGGCTTTGGAGTGGCTATCCAATTAGGAGAATCTGGACTTGTAGCTGGAGGTAAGTCCAATTTTTAAAAAATATTTCCTCCAAAACCTTGTCACTTTTAGGTCAGTGTGAAAGATTCAAACTAAATATTATCCCATCCTTGGGGATTCCTGCTGCATTCCATGCCACCTCCCAAACAGTGCCGTCAGATAGTTTTGAATGTAATATGTGCAGAAGCTTTTACAATTGAACCAACCAAAGGAAATCAAATCTCAAGTGTGGGTTAGCCACTTTCAGGTTCACATCTATGGTCAATTTTTAATTTTATACTGTTTTCCTCTTTGAATTTACCAGAGAATCTTGCTCATGCCACCAGCCTGTGTATTTGCAAGCAGATGTGCATACAAACTGATTTTATTATTAACCAAAGCAAAATGTAATTTAAGAACTCCATGACAGAATAAAAAGGAAAAAAGATAAAATAGAAACTTTCCTCACCAGTGTACAAAGGGATACTAATTACAGATGCAAGTATTTGGATTTTTATTTGTTCCTTTCAGTGGGCTCCACTTCAGAATGCTGCCCTGTTTTTAGTTCTACTCTTTAGTTTTGCAAATTATACAACAATAGTGTCCATTCTGCACACTATCAGTCTTATAGTGAATGTTTTTGCTTTTCCAAGTACTGCCAGTCCTCACAAAAGAAAAGATGGGGAAAATATCAACAGAACCTTTTTTAAATTGTCATCTTTCAAGATGGCTTACGTTAAATTCAAATATCTGACAAATTATAAAAATCAAAATAATGATCTCTTACACAGGATATTTCATTCAACCTAATTAATTATAGCTAGATCATCAAGTAGTAATAACATAAACCATCTTCTGAAAAATGAGCCATAAGTTGAAGTTACATTCTTCAAATCATTTTTTCACCACCATTGCCTTCTAAAATTAAATTATGCTCATTTTCTTCTAGTTTCTACATTCCTTTTCCAGTTAATCATTTCCAATAATATAAGAAGCTATAAGTCAAGTATATTTTAAAATAATGTTCCTTTTGTTCCTAATTCAAAACTTTTTGTAAATGATTGGAAATGGGACCAGAGTCAGGTAGTAAAGCATAGTTTAATCATAGCATCATTGATTCCCAGGACTCCGGGGAACTCACCTTCGTCAGTCGTATACCATTGATTGAATTCTCCCATTATATTGTCAACAAAGGGTTCATGGCTAGTTTAATTTCCCCACTGGCAAAGAATTCATTATGCCCCAGGACAGTTCATTTCATTTTTGGAGAACGCCTTAAATATAGTTTTGAAAAAGTTGTCCTTATATTGAGCAAAAATCTATCTTCCATCGAGTGGTTCTAATTCTAACTTTTGAAATCATTCCAAATAATTTTTTCATCCTTCCAGATGGTAGCCTTCAGATGTTTGTAGACAGCTACCATGTCCACCTAAGTATTATCCAAGTTTAATTCCCTAGGTTAATAGAGCCATTCCTCATATAAACTGCTTTCAAATCTCTTCACTCTCTGCAAAGGGCAGGGCTGGAACTGAACACCATAACTAGAGGTCCAGTTGGTCTGCTGCATGGTAGCACTGATCCAGCACTTCTTTTTATCTGGGTCTTAACATTTCATCAGACTCCTTAAGTTACATTAGTTTTTTGAACAACCTTTTAGCACTGCTAGCTCTCATTAATCTTGCAGTCAACTAAAAATCCTAAATTATTTTTTCAATTAAACCATGTCTCTCAATCTGGTATTTGTGCAAATCACATCTGTGTTAATACTGTGAAGTGATAATGGATAATTTCTGATCCTTATGATTAGTGAGGTGATATCAGATAAGATGAAATGAAATGAATTCTTTTGTATGTTATATAGTAGCCATACATTATAATTTCACTTTTATTACTCTGGATCTGTGTCCTGTTAATATTCATAATGTCATAGACTCTGTATTTTATTATGCATTCTTGATTAAATGAGAAAAGTAGGCTCATTAGATTTACTTGGACATTTTATCTATGTTAATCTATTTTCCTAAAGTCCATGAACCCATCCCTTAAATTGTATTTTAAGACTAATTTGAACCTCCCAGTGTGTCAGTTGTTCAAAATATATTATTCTCTCTATAACATTATAGGGGGCCTGCCCCTTAGCTCAGTTCTTTAAGTGGCCTCTTCAACAAAGCAGTCAGGCTCAGGTTGCGGTGGTTCGATCCCCACAACGCAAGCCAGCCAAACCTGCCCGGAAGGCATTCAGAGCGAAAAAAAAAAAAATCCTTCTGCCATTTATAACATTATAGTAGCCAAACTATTGTCATTTCTAAACATAGTTTTCCTTGTATTCTTGAAATAATTACTGTAAGCATTTTTAAAAATATTGCAAGTTTTTAAAAATACACTATGAGTAAATAAGGGATAAATGATTTCCCTTGAAGAAAGCTTTTTGCTATTTAAGGTGTGCTTGAAATTTTGCCAGTATTTATCACCTTTGCAACAAAAAGCTATTTTCCTGTCAGTTGGAGTCTTTGATCATCCAGTCCTCTACATAGAAAGCTGTTCTCTCCTTTAGATGTTCCATATAGTAAAAAAAATAAATATATTTATGTTGTCCCTATCTGAAACTCAGCTACTTGGGGAACTCATCCAGAATATAATTAGGAACCTAGAATATAATCGTAATAATAGCAAGCCTGTTTCTATCTTTAAAACTCATTTGTAGTCCTCTCAGTTGACCATCTCAAGGCTCTCTTTCATAAATAAGAATTTTTCATCAAAGTGTATAGACTCAGTTCCTGCATAACTTCCACCTGCTAGTCCCTGTTAATGAAATTTTTTTATTTTATAAAGATACTACAAAATACCATTAAAACAGAAAAACGACAAGTGATACAGAATTTCACTGAACAAAGTGATGTGAATTTCACACTATTTGTTGTAATGCACAGTGTTGTCTTCCAACCAGTTATTCATATTACCAGATATATGCTTGCAGAATTGGAAGAAGAAAGAAAAAAAGAGAGAAAAATATAAGAAATTAAGAGAAAAAGGACAAACAATTGAAAAAAGGAGAACAAACAAATTAAACATTTTCTGCTCCTTTCCATAGACCAGCAGAAATGCATAGTACAGATGTCCAAACTATCCTGTTTACATACATAGATATGTCTCTTTTCCCTATTCCTTCTCCTGTCCTCCTCAACTCAGTAACTCTTTTTAAATAAGTTCATTCCCTTTTCCCAGTATCTGTTGTAGCCTTCAGATTACACTTTCTCTTTTAGGTTCTCACACTGAGACAACAGGATAAATATGAGAGATTTGTTGGTAAATGGATGTCAGTAGGCACCATACTTTTAAGCAAAATGAATGAAATGCTTTTTAAGCCAGGTATAGTGGCACATGCCTATAATCCCAGCACTAGGGAAGCTTAAGGCAGGAGGATCAATTTGAACTCAAGGCCGGCTTGAACTACAAAGTGAGACTCAGTCACAAAAAAGTTTAAAATATGAAATGCTTTCTCTCACTTAGCTTGTTGTGTTAATTCCTACTGTTCTTGAAGGCTAAGCTAACAACTGTGTACTCCTAAAGCAGAATGATCTTAACCATTGAGTAAGGTAGCCCTAACTTCTCTTCCTTTTCCTCCATATTCCCAAAACTATCTGTTCACATACCTCCATGTAGCATTTGAGCAGGTATTTGTAATCATAACAAAGACTGAGATTTGTAAGAGGTGGAAACAATGGCATATCCCCCATATGTTTTTAGTACCTACTGTGATGTCTAGGAGCTAGCAACTACTAGAGAAATTGTTATGAAATTAATGAGAGTGGTTGGTAGCCAGTTTCTATTTGATGCCAGCTTATATAGAACAAACTAGGAGAAGCCAGTACTAAAGTAGGCATAGAAAAAGAAAAGAAATGGAGGCTTGACAAAAACAATCACAAATCCAAATATCCCAAACTTGGAAAGCACAGCACAGCAACCTTACATACCTTTGAAGTTCCTGATGAGGCTTTCTGTTTTATAGCATAGTTCTTTAATTGACATCAATAGTGACAACCTGAGTCATCAAAAAACTTTATATTCTTCTATGTAGCATCCTGTGTAAAAGAAATCAGAAAATTGTAGAAAGATGCCCTTAGGAAATTAGTAAAGTTAGGGACTGGGCAGATAGCTCAGTAGAATAAGCACGTGCCTGGCAAACACAAAGTCCTGAGTTCAATCCCCAGTACCCCCCCCAAAAAAAAAAGAAAGCCAGTCTTTTGGGGCCAGGGAGATGGCTCAGTGGAATAAGCACTTCCCTGGCAAGCACAAGGGCCTGAGTTCAATCCAAGTTCTGCCAAAAAAAAAAAATAGTAAAGTAAAAAGGGTTATATATGTAAAGATTTAAATACTAAACTAATAGTATTGAAAACGTAGCTATTCAGAGAAACTCCTTCCCTAGGCTTCTAGGTAGGAAGGTTTTATTATAGTGTCAGTATATAGCATTTAAATACATAGGAGTATTTCACAAACAGTGACATTTAATTTGGTTGGGTAATTGGTTTCCTGTTCTTAGAATTTTGTGGTCAAGTGGTCACAAAAAAAGAAAAAAAAACAGGAAAAACAAGGAGGTTAGAGAGGTCAGTGTACATTAAAGATTTAACTCCACTGCTTTTCACATTCTACTGATGTACTTGAAATAAAAAGAACAAGTTTATATATTCTTTTCATCATGAAAAGAATATTCTTTTCTGTAATCTCTAAGCAGTCTTGAACCTAAAGAGAAACATCTTGCTCAAGAGAGCACTAATTCTCCAAAATTCGACAGTTTCAGTCCAGGTAGATGGAGAGACTCTACTCATTCTGGCCGTAGTGACTCTGATTATTTGCTGAGGGAGGCTCTCATTTTGAGTCACCTGGCCTTTTCTGGTTTGGAAAGTAGTAGGAGTTGAGTTGAATTTCAAAGGCTCAGCTGCACCCTCAACGCATACTTAATGGTGTCCTGATACCAGTACTCTTGAGTGGCACCCTGAGCCCTTGCCTTGCTTTTCCCGATTCCTTGCCAGGCTCTTGTCCATGAGAAAAAGGCTCATTGCCCAAAGGCCCTTCTCTGTCTTTGTCCAAGCTGCTAAGGAAGTAAGTGACTTAGCTCCTATCTCTTGAGCTTCTTTATGTTACTAGAAAAGGCAAAATGGGGCAATCCAGAAATAAAAATACTTCTCTAGCCAAGTCCTTCTAACTAGTACAGAGTTCTTGCTGATCTACTGCACGTTTTAAATGAAGATATTTTTACTATCAAAACCCAAACCTTACTGTCTTCTACTATGGGGGCAGCAGGGAAAGGATAATGATCTGCAGCAAAGATACATGCTCAACAAGGGAGCTGAGATCTGTGGTATCTTTTTCTGTACCAACTAAGTTGATAACCATTAACAGACCTTGATGATCTAGCCTCTGTATCTGGACCAGAAAATCTCTTAAGTTCGTTTTAAACTCTGAACCACAATTCTTAGTTGTAAATAACATATTGTGCAATCTTCAAAGTAAAAATTCTCTTGACTTCAGTATGATAAAAGACAGATAGATGGAAAATAGAAGGAAGCAAGGGGGCTGGGTGTACAAACAGCTAGAAGGACTGCCAAGTCTAGTTGGATGGTGCCCTGTCCCACAATAATTTCCCTACAGGGTACAAGCCTTTTATTTCATAGTAGAAAAAAAATTCTCTTTGGGGTACTGAGTTAAAGACTGATATTAATGTATAAACAACTTTTATCAGATTTCTTCCAGAAGACTAGTTTTTATGGGGAAGGGCACTTCAAACAAAGACAGAGGTCAAAGAGAATAGAACAGGAGAAGCTTCATGGCTTTACTTGGTGTATGTCATTTATTTGCTCTCATTCTCTTCAAATGTTAATGTTAGGAGGAAGTAAGAATTTCTATGCTAACAGAGTAACCTAACCATTATTAATTGCTTCTGTCAACTCTAAAATCAACTGAACAGAATTGCAGACTCAAATTAATATTCTAAATACAAGTTTTCTGCATTAGGTTTCTTTTTGTATTAAATTTAATTTTATTATTTTATTTTGAAAAGTAAAAGACAAAAACAAGAACAAAAATCAGACATGACAGAAACAGGATAACATACAACAATACATATGTGACCTGCAGCAGAGTTATATTCCAGCTCTTGTTATGATTTTTTAAAAGATTGTGAAGTTGCAATAATGCACATGAATCAAGTTCTAATATACTGTATGATGGGTGGATGAGACAGTCCATTGTACCATTTCCTTCTTTGGATTCCTGTCAGTACAAGAACTCTGTAACATTAAAAATTCAATAAAAAGTAAATGCTAAATATATATATATATATATATATATTACAGATTTTCAGAACAAGAATAGCTGATAAACAATGGTTGGTATAATATCTATTTTTATCATCATATTTGTTGCTCAGATTAACAGATGTAGTTATGTAAGATTGGACATATGATTGCATATTACTGCTTGTTTTCCAGATACCTTAAATTTTTGTTCTTGTCCCTCTTATTTTTCTTTTTGTCTTTTTAAAATTTATTTTGAAGAGAGTATAGTAATAATTGACATGATATTAGAAAGGGTACACATTTAGAAGACCAAAATGGCAAGTATTTAAGCATAATTTTTATATTATACATTGCTATCCTCGATGTAGTTACTTAGATCGCAGATATCAGCATACAGTTAGTCAAGATGAAAATTCTACACATTAACTGATATTTTAAA
The DNA here is from genome assembly GCF_000260255.1 of Octodon degus. NCBI lineage: Eukaryota > Metazoa > Chordata > Mammalia > Rodentia > Octodontidae > Octodon > Octodon degus. The sequence continues at coordinate 633,461 of NW_004524808.1, forward strand.
AAAACTGATGGAAATTTTTAATGCAATCACCTCAGCCATTTTGTATATGTATTTGCGTGTTTTCCCCCTGCGTTTTTTCCTATCTTTTCTCCTTTCTCTCATCTTCTTTGTTTAATCCCTAAGTTCTGTTTCTCTCTGTGCATTAGGTTTTTGGGGAAATTTCCACTTGGTGATCAAAAGTTACCTTTTGATTGGACTTTTTCTCTCATTCTCTCCCCTCTCCCTGACTATACCTCTTTTCTGAACTGCTACAGCCTCTGCCTTCTAACTCTTTTACCTGCCCCTACTCCAAATTAGAAAATTTAAACAAGAAATATAGGAACGCCTACTACATAACATGCAGAATTACAAAAGGAGTACCAGGGTCCCATTCTGGGCTTGAAATTTTCAAGAGGTGATTTCCAAATCATTTTTTCCTTCTGTTGACTTCATTTAATAGGGAGACATGGTGAGAGTGTATATATATTTGTTGTTGTTCACATTGTCATTGTTGTGTTATTTTCAGTTTTTAGTTAGAAAGCCTTACTTTACATAAACAGTTTTCCTTAATGTTATCATTGTTTTAAATGTAGGGCGCGTTGGAACACCTCACTTTATGGCCCCAGAAGTGGTCAAAAGAGAGCCTTACGGAAAGCCTGTGGATGTCTGGGGTTGTGGTGTGATCCTTTTCATCCTGCTCAGTGGTTGTTTGCCTTTTTATGGAACCAAGGAAAGATTGTTTGAAGGCATCATTAAAGGAAAATATAAGGTAATGTAATCTGACTGTTTTACTTTTCCACTAAGATCAAATTATTGTAAAGTGTGGTTTAAGGTTAGCATCTGTTTCTACTCATTGGTGGGCAATCAGAAAAAAAGCTTTCTGTTTACAGGGTCGACCCAGTGCCTGGTAAGGACTAAGTTTTCTCAGGTGCTGTTAGTGGCAGTATCTTCCAGATGAAGAAAACTTCTCTGGCCTCTCTTTATGTGACTGAGACAAGGCCTTCATTTTTAAAGTGGTTAGCTTAATTTGGAAAATTAAAATCATCCAGGTACTTTTAGTCATTCTTTTTTTTTTTTTTTATATTGCCAACAGATTTTTTTTTTTTTTGGCGGAACCGGGGATTGAACTCAGGCCCTTGCGCTTGCCAGGAAAGCACTTATTCCACTGAGCCATCTCCCCGGCCCCTATAGATTTATTTTTTAAAGGAATGGATTAAAAGAAAAACATATGACACACATAAGTATGGAACGGAAAATAAATACAAATGTAGACTGTTTTGTTAAATGTTTTATAACCACAACAAACTAGTACAGAGAATACCCTGTACACACAAAAAAGATCGAGGTGTTCCCTTAGCAAGGCTGAAGATTTTCAGTCTTTGTATTTGGAATTCAGGCTGCAGTCCTTGGTTTTGGATGGATCACTGGATGTGTGGCACAATTCATGCTTTTAACCAGATTTGAACAGAAGAATGGCCACCTGGCCCAGGTAGAAGTAGATGAAGTGTTCAGTTTCATGTGTCACATAACTGCCAAAGTTCCTCCCCACAATGCAGTGCCAGGTGGAGTTGTACTTCTTGTCAAACTCTTTCTTGATGTGGGCTGTAGTATCCTTTTCTATATTTCGCCAGCGCCTGAGTAGCGCACTCCACCAAATCCTGTTGCATCTCTTCTGACATGTCTGCATTTTGATCACCGCCTTTTGGTTGCACATGGTTACCATGGAGCAGGAGCTGGCTGACTGCAACGATCTCCTAGAGGAAGTGATGGCACCACTCAGGCAGACACAGAGATGCTTCAGCTACTGAAGCCGTGGTGCATCTAAGTAGCCCCCTTAGTTGTTCTTCATCATACCTTTAAATTTATACCAGCACAACCAAAACTTTTGCCATTTATGTTCCAGGATACACTGAAATTGCCAGTATTATAACTGTATCTCATAACATAATTTAGAAGAATTTTCATGTGACCAAACTATTCTTTGGCCACTGTATGTCAGAAACCTCAGGTAGTGTCACAGATTGTGGATATTGAATTGTTACTTTCATTATTAAAAAATTTAAGACATTATTGACATGCGAATGGCTATAGCAAAAAGACCCAAGGACTTTTAAAAAGTAAATAAGTAGAAGGCCAATTTCACTTCCCTGGCTCCTTTTAAGACTTCTTTTTCACTGAACCACGACTCACAGTTGATGGGGACTAGGGGCTGGGCAGAGGAGTTCCATCTATCAGTTCAGGGCAGTGTCTGTTGGGGAAATTAGTTTTCCTCTCATTATTATAGAAATCATTTTCAGCCATGCCTGCCAGTATATAACCAAAGATTCATGTAACACAAGACTCTCAAACTGAGGCTCCACTGTTTTCTTTCAGTTCCTCAGCAGTGCTAGAATTTTACGTGAGACTTTTAAGAAAAGGGAGGGGAAAGGAAAGGAAGGAGGGTAGACAAGCCAAGGCAAAATAGTTTCTGAGTTGTAGCCTTATCTTTTTAAGTCATGATAAAAGCTTGTGGAGGTGAAAATAGCATAGACTCTGCCTTGTGCACCATCAACTCCTAAGTCCATACTGGCTTGTTGTCTTGTCTTGTCTTGTCTTGTCTTGTCTTGTCTTGTCTTGTCTTGTCTTGTCTTGTCTTTTGTGTGGTATAAGACATCTGTCAAAACTCTGTAATAGGGCCCAGGCGTTAACTCAGCAGTCTAAGTGCCTACATGGCAAGTGCAAGGACCTGAGTGCAATCCCCAGTACCGCATGCCACGCTGGGCCAGGAACCTTGAACGCACTATGCTGACCCAAAACTGGGCATGGTGGCACACGCCTGTAATCCCAGTGCTGGGAAGGCTGAGACAAGAGGATCACTACAAGTTCAAGCTGTGTAACAAGACCCTGTACCAGATAGATAGATAGATAGATAGATAGATAGATAGATAGATAGATGATAGATACATAGATAGATAGATAGATAGATAGATAGATAGATAATAAAAACTATAATAGAGAAGTGTTTCAAGTATAGATTTTTCTTCTTAGAGTCAGTTGATGACTGACTCTAATATTTTTAGACTCAATATTTTGAAAGTAACTAAGTGCTTCAGAAAATTGCTTGTAATTAGACATCCCCTTCCAATCGCTGGAAATTGTGAGTGGCTTTCAGAAATGCATAGCATGGGCTTTCTGGTTGAATTTTGCCAAATCCAGTGAAATCACAGATAACTAACATATATGAAAAGAAATGCAATTGATAATTGATCATCATAATAATAACACTAGCAGTAATGGTAGTTAGCTGAAACTTAACACTTAGTATTACCAGGAGCCACTCTTAAGTGCTTTTTTAAAAATTTTTTATTTTATTAGTATATGTTTACAGTCCATGCAGTTTACAGTCATGTTGGGAATGGTTACATGCGTATGCTACAGTTTGTTTCTTTTTTTAACCCTCCTTCCCCTTCTTCCTTCTAGCTCCCCCACCCCAATTTTCATTCATTAATTGAGGTTATTAGTTTCCTGTACCTGGCATATCTTTATTCTTCTTAGTTCCCTTTTCCCTCCTCCTCACCCCTTACCTTTGTCCTTTGGTTTTCTTCTTTGTTGTAAGAGGTCAGTCCACTCCCATGTTCCCTTTTATCAATCCTTTATTCTCTTTTATTGTGCTTTGCCACACTCAAATGAGAGATACATATGGTATTTAACCTTGTGTGTCTGACTTATTTCACTCAATGTGTTTTCCAGGTGCATCCATTTTCCTACAGATATCTCAAGTCTGTCATGCTTTATAGCCAAGCAGTACGTCATTTTATATAGATACCACATTTTCTAATCCAGTCATCTGTTGATGGGTATGCAGGCTGCTTCCGGGATTTAGCTATTATGAAATGTGCTGCTATAATGATTGGTATGCATGTATCACTGTAGTGTGTGATTTAAGCTCTTTGAGGAAGATGCCTAGCAGGAGGATAGTTAAGTCACATGGAATTTCTAATTTCAGTTCTTTAAAAAAATCTCCATTCAGATTTCCATAATGATTATACTAGCTTATGTTCCCCCGAACAATGGAGGGTTTCTTTTTCACTACAGCCATGCCAGCATTTGTTATTGTTTGACTTCTTAATGATTTCCATTCTTTCTGGAGGAAGATGGAATCCTAGGGTTGTTTTAATTTATATTTCTGTAATGGCCAGAGGTGTTGAACCTTTTTTCATATATTTGTTGGCCACTCTGTGAAGTAAGCACCTTACTTATATTCACTCATTTAATCCTCTCAGCAACTTATGACATAGATATAATATATTAATATCTCCCACTTGCCTTTTTGAGGTAGAAGTATTTGCTAACAATAGAATTCTTCCTTTGTGTTTGTTCAGTTGCTAAACTTCCTGGTTTCCAAGGCAATGTGCTTTACTCCAACAGTGTCTGGTATTTGATTTTGTCTATTTTTTTAGAACACTGAATAGTTCTTTTTGCTTCTTGATAACTTAAGACTGTTCACAATGTCCAAAAATTAACTTAGCTTAAAATTACCTCTTCCAAACAAATAATAACAGTATTATAGTAAGTTACACAGACGATAGCAGCTATTTCCTAATTTCTTTGGCTAATGTCCCGTTAGCCAAGGCTTTTCTTACAAAAGGCCTGGGTTTTTTTTTTCTACAGTTTTATTGATAAACAGACAGCAATGAGACAGTTTCAAATCAAATCAGAAGTACAGTTTCAACAAATAATACACTGCATATATTCTTCTTAGTGGTTAATTGCTGTACAAGATGCGGACTTGTGATCCT
>NW_004524808.1:638317-640240 GCF_000260255.1 Octodon degus
TTTCAAAGGTATGTTTGCTAAGTATAAAATTCAAAGAAGTCTGATCTTTTCTTTCAGTCCTTTAATTAGTCTAGTTTCTTACACACTTGGTCCTTTTTTTTCTTTCTAATGTGGAATAAGGTGCTATTTAATTTTGTTCTTCCATAGCTAATATTTTTTATGTGTATGCTTTAATGATTTTTTCTTTACAATAAATTTTGGACAATTTCAAAAAAATATCCTTAGCACAAAACAACTATTAATGATATACTGTACCTGTATGGAGATGGTACCCAAATAAGTTTTCAAGCCTTAATGCTTTTCCTTGATACCTACCTACCTAAACTGATATAGTCTTGAAAGAGAAAATAATCTTATTGTTCAAAGCACAATTTAGTCTGTTGTTTTTGAAGTTAGTCCCTCTTCCATGAAACTATTAATTATATTTCTTTTTCAGCTTTTTTCTAAGTCACCTCATTTTGGCCTCATGTAACCATGTGACATTACACTATGCATGTTTTAACTTCCATTGCCCAAGAACAGACATTTCATCGTGAGAGGGCTCAGGTTTGCCCCTTATAATGAGACATCCTGTCCTCCCAGTGCCATAAAATCAGACTTGAGCCTAAAATAGCCAAAGTGGTGACTAAGATACGTTTGGATAGGGCCAAGCTGTCACAGCAGATAGAGGTCATGTGGATTTACCACATCCCTTTGCAGGGCTATTTAAAGTTTTAAGACTCACCAACCAAGCTAAAATTAGGAACACCAGCAGGCTCATTATTAAATTTTTCAGGTTTTTCTAGTTAGAATGTGTTCCTTTGGGTAGTTCAACTGCCCATTTATCACGTTATACCTGCCCTCCTCAGGAAACTAATTTTCTTTCTACCCATTCTTCTCTTAGGAGCTTCTAGAACACAGACTCCATCTTTCCTGACTTTCAGTGCCCACCACATAGCTACTTTTGCAAATAAACAGCTAGATACTTATTCTTCTACCCAGATACTGTTTCACCTTCTTAGAAGATTGGCAACAGCCTGATTTTTGGACTTCCTTAGAAGTGATTAAAAAGGGAAGTTCACTGAAACCAGTAAAAACTCTTTTAGGACTTAGTCAAGGGTGTAAGCTCTTTATTGTTGACAGCAAGAAAAAAAAGGAAAGATCAGACTCTCAGTACATTGCCTTGGATGGCCTTGGTTTTGACCCTTTCTAGTTGTTTAGCCTTCAGCAAATTATCTAAGCTCTCTGTGCCTTGGTTTCTTTATATAAAATGAGGATGATGAGTTAACTCAGGATTTAAAGAATTAATGTATTGTAGCAGTTAGAACAATACCAGACAGTAGAAAGTGCTCCATAGACATTATTTACTATAGACCTTATGATTGTTGTCAATATATTATTGGGATTTTAATGTAATACCTTTGACATGGTACTCCATATAAATGATTATAATTCCTAAATGGGGATTCCATATTATTTTAGCTTTCTAGTAGTCATTGATTTTAGATATTTAAGGTTTTTAAAAGGATTTTAAACAGGTATAGAACAGCAAAAATTTTACTCAATGACCTCTATTCTTGTATTTCTTCCAAAGTAGTTATGCTTAGACATTTCTCACATTTTCCTTCACAGTATCTAGAAAGAACAGTTTGTATGTTTGTACCACACCATAAAATTCTCTTCTTTCAAACATTCTCTCAGGCTTTCACAGAGAGCACATTGGCCAAGCAATGGCTGTGACTCATCCATGTGACTGACACTGACAAAGGTTCTACAACCTGAGGTACAGGATCTCAGGATAAATCCTGAAGAGATTTCACTGACCTTATCAGACCCAAAAGCTGCAACTCTTGTTGCATAGGTCCTGCTTTACCTTGGTCTTAACCATCCAGCAGAAAAGTATAAAAACGAAGTATAAGAAGTAAAGCCATGCTGTTATGTTGA
>NW_004524808.1:640340-654883 GCF_000260255.1 Octodon degus
AGGCCTGGGTTTTAAACAACTTAGTTTTGGGCCAGGGAGATGGCTCAGTAGAATAAGCACTTGCCAGGGCCTGAGTTCAATCCCTGGTTCTACTAAAAAGAAAGGTGGCGGGGAGCAAGGAGATAGCTCAATAGAATAAGCTCTTGCCTGCAAGCACAAGGGCCTGAGTTCAATCCCAGGTTCCACAAAAAGAAAAAAAAACTTAGTTTGAAGTATAAATCCATAGATGCATCTCTTCCACCTATGATGAACTTTATGGATCTTTTAAATATACTGTGATATGACTCTGTCATTTATTGTTACTTTTTATTATAGAAATTTTTAAACAAAAAAGTGGAAAATCCAAGCATGATGGTACATGCCTATAATCCTAACACTCTAGGAGGCTGAGGCAAGAGGATTGCAAGTTCATTTGCTCAGCCTGGGCAGTTTAGTGACTGAGCAAGACAGTGTATCAAAATAAAAAATAAAATAGGGCTGAAGATGTAGTTCAATGCTTATTCCCCCAGTTCAGTCTGTAGTACTAGAAGGAAAAAAGCAGAGAACCTTACCTTCAATAGTTAATACATATATAGACAATTTCATTTTTTTTAATTTAATTTGCAAAGCATTCTTAGAATTTATTGCTGACATCATCTTCAAAGCATTATATTACAATTTAAATGTAGATTTCAATTTACCAAAGAGCTTTTCTGCCCATTCCCTCTTACCCCCGGAGCACCGCTCCAGCTCTCCAGCTGCACCACGCTTGCTCTGAGCTCCTGGCTCCTGCTAAGCTTAAACGGCTGGCACCTCCCTCAACCACCATCATGATTGTCTACCAGGACCTCATCAACCATGATGAGATATTCTCTGACATTTACAAGATCGTGAACAGGCTGTGCCTGGAGTGGAGGGCAAGATGATCATTAGAACAGAGGGTGCCATTGACGACTCGCTCATGGGTGGCAGTGCCACCTCTGAAGGCCCAGAGGGCAAAGGCACTGAAAGCACAGTAGGCACTGGTGCTGATACTGTAAGGAACCATCACCTGCAGGAAACCAACTTCACAAAAGAGGCCCACAAGAAGTACATCAAAGATTATATGGAATCGATCAAAGGCAAACTTGAAGAATAAAGACCAGAAAGAGTAAAACCATTTATGACAAGGGCTACAGAGCAAATCAACAACATCTTTGCTAATTTCAAAAACTTATCAGTTCTTTATTGGTACAAACATGAATCCAGATGGCATGGTTGCACTCCTGGACTACCGTGAGGATGATGTGATCCCATTTATGATTTTCTTTAAGGATGGTTTAGAAATGGAAAAATGTTAATGGATTCGATGGTAACCTTGGATCTATCACTTGTCATAACTGGCTGCTGCAAGTCATCTACACAACACCAGGATTTTAGACAAATGGGACTGATGTCATCTTGAGCGCTTTGTTTATTTTGACCATGAGTTATTTGGAGTGGAGGCATTGTTTTTTAGGGGAAAAAAACCATGTCTTATAGGTTGTCAAAAAATAAGGTGCATTTAAACTCAAAAAAAAATTTACCAAAGATACAGTATTTAAAGAAACTGACACTTAGCTCTACTGAGGTGAGGCATTGTACTTCTACCAGTAGATGAGGAAGGAAGTGTCTCCATGTTAGGGATACCTTTTAAGATTGAGAGCTGTTTCATTTTCTTTTCCAAAATGGGTAGAATTCCAAATAGCAATCACTTTTGTTTGTCAAATTCCATGAAAGTTAATGTCAAGAGAGAGTGTCTACTGCTAGTCCTCGGCCAAATGGGGTTAATTCCTTTGTGCTGTGAGACAAGAACTGCAATTTCATTTGGCTTTAAATCATTGTCAGATTTATCCTCCATCTTTCTCCCTTAGAAGGTAACATAGGTCTCTGCTGGTTAAAGGCAGGACATTGGGCTGGAGATGCATCTTAGTGGTAGAGTATTTGTGTCCCATGTATGAGGACCTGGTTCAGTCTCCAAGGGAAAAAAAAGAAGAAAGGCTGTGACATTTCTCATTCCTGGCATCTGGCAGCTCCCATCAGCTCTTCCAATCCTGTAGCTTCCTGATGCTGAAGAGAGAGTGAGGCCCTACTCTATCCCTGCCTCCTGTCGTGATGGGGGTTGCAGAGCAAATTGAGCATATCCTTGCTAATTTCAAAAACTTATCAGTTCTTTATTTGTGCAAACATGAATCCAGATGGCATGGTTGCTGTCCTGAACTACCATGAGGATGATGTGACCCCATTTATTGGATTTTTCTTCCAATTTCTGATCTAAGTCATGTTCTCTTCCCTAGGAGCCTTCCAGGTTTTTCTTTGCAGACCCTTACCATCTCTCAAAGGTCTTTCAGATAACTCATGATTATTTTTTGTTTGATTTTAGTCAGTTTATCTTGTTTAGTTGTTGCATCTCTAAAAGACAAAAGTAACTTCACTAAGAACAGTGCATAAGTGAACTAGTTATTCTTAGGGTTATAGTATTTTTTTCATAATTTTATTGATAAACAAATAGCAATGAGACAGTTTCAAATCAAATTGGTAGGACAGTTTCAATAACTAACACACTGCATACATTGTTCTTAGTGGTTAATTGCTGTACAAGATGCGGACTTGAGATCCTCTTTACAAACACCATTAGAACAAATCATTCTATTCATTAACAGAATGTAACTATATATCTATCCTAACCGTTTTGAATACACAGATACAAAATGGACATTCATCTGTATACTTAGGGTTATAGTATTAATCTTATTTACTAAATAATGAAATGGTCTACTCTGACCAAAATATCCTATTAATGATTTTTGTAGCTTCATACTTACGGATCCCAATTTTTATAAAATGTTTTAAAAATTACTTTAACTTTTGAATTTTATTTTTAACCCTTTCTGTATCAAGATATATACTAATTTCTTTAGCTAAAATATCTAAAGATAGCAACTGGAGTCATGAGCATGCTTTCCTTTAATCATTGAAAATATTGCAACAATATGATAATAAGAACAGGCATGAAATATTTACTGATACATATTCTCATATAAGAACAGTAAAGAATTGTGTTTGTCCCTTTCTTCTTCAGAAAGAAAGCCTTTTAAAAACAGATTGGTTCTTTGCTCTGAGAATTTCATTGCCACTGAAGGAGTATAGGAATAGTTAAGACAGTAATAAGAATAAATAGGGGCCGGGAAGATGGCTCAGTGGAATAAGCACTTCCCTGGCAAGCCGAAGGGCCTCAGTTCAATTCCCGGTTCTGAAAAAAAAAAAAAAGAATAAATAATTTCTTTCTGATGGTAACTATGTAATCTCCCTTTTCTTTGCCTCAGATGAATCCAAGGCAGTGGAGCCATATCTCAGAAAGTGCCAAAGACCTAGTACGTCGCATGCTGATGCTGGATCCAGCAGAGAGGATCACTGTTTATGAAGCACTGAATCACCCATGGCTTAAGGTATGGGAACCCACAAGTCGCCATCCACACTGTTTGAGCACTTCTGGGGACTACTGTGCATTGCTCTGTGCTGTGACTCTTTTTACCTTTTTTTCTGACCATTTTCCATTAGTTTTTAGCATCTTGTTTTCTGTTCTTACACATCACCTGCCATCAAACAAGTACAAAAGCAGGCTAAGCCAGAATGGGAAAGGAAGGCCTGTTTGCTCTCTGGCAACAACATGTTTCAAGAAAGCAATGTGAGCAACTGAAATAATACTATGTTATAATAAATTAATTATTTTGGTAAGGCCATGTGCTTTTCCTATTTTCCAGTAGATACTAGATATGAATTTATGGTCTTTGGGAAAAGGTACATTTTTAAAAATCTTTTTATATTCCTTCCATCTTTCCACTGAATATTAAGAATACCTATATATAACTTGAGGCAAAAAATAAGAGTACTATTGGATTAAAACATTATACAGTTCAGTAATTCCAAGAAATTCTCACTTTATAGATAAGAAAACTAATGCTCTGAGAAGTTAGTAATCTTGCCCTCCCCCCAAAAAAATCTTGCCTCAGGTTACATAAGTTGTCAGTAGTAGAACCAGGATTTGAATACAGTCTGCCCACCACCCTAACATTTATATACTAGATTCTGTCACTTTCACTTACCCAGTGACATTGTTCCAGTTCTTTTCTCCTTCCCTGAATTACCAGTTTTCTGTCTCTTTTGGATCTCATATACTGTAATTTATTGTCATTACTTATATACAAACATAATTACATATACCTTCTCTTGATTCTACAACCCCCTGCAGCTTCTGCCCCTATTCACTGTTTGTCTTAACCCCAAAGCTCATACAGTTCTCTGTACTCACTTCCTCCAATTTCTGCCACCTTTTTCTCTTGAACTCAGGTTAGTCATGATCTCAATCCTACCAAGTCCACTGAAATACTTCTTGTCAGTGGTATGGCACTTGCTCAGCATACATGAGGCTCTGGTTTCTATCCCCAGTACCACAAAAACAACACAAAACAAACAAACAAAACCCCAGCACTTATAAATCACTACTGACCTCCACATTATTAAGCCTACTGGTCAAATCCCAGGACTTGTCCTTTGTAGCCTCCCAGCTACATTTGACATCCTTCCTCCTATACACTTGTCTTCCCTTGGCCTCCCAGACGCCTGATCTCCTGGTTTCCTGTCCACTGCTCTGGCTGCACCTGCTGGGATCTTGCTCATTTGTCCTCATGCCTCCTCACCTATCACTGTCACCCATCTCTTGAGGTTGGAACACTACTGGCCTCAGTCCTTGCTCCTCTTTTTCTCCATCTTCACTCAAGCCCTTGGAGACCTCATCTAGTTTTCTTTACTTTGAATTCTGTCTGCACACCAGTGACTCTTGAATTCAGGCCTTTCTTCTCAAGTACTTTTTAATCTGCTGTACAGCTTGATTTTCTGAGAGCTTTCTGATTTAACTCCTTTCTAGTTTTTCTTCCTCTCACTCACTTCCCAGCATATTGGCCTCAGACCACAAGCGCATTCATGCCTTGGCCCCTCTGTTAGTCATGCCCTTCCTCTGTAACACATTCCCCCACATGTCTTTCTGGCTTATTTCCCACCAATTCAGATCATTGCTTACATACCCACTTCTTAGTAAAACCTTCCCTGACTGCTATTTAAAATTTGAGGGAAGGAATGCTCCCACCACCAGAATTCCTATGCCCCTTGCCTGTCTTATTTTTCTCCACAGCATGTGATACCACAGGACATAGGTTACTTATTTTTGAGTTATCTGTCTGCCCCATAAATATATATGCTGCATAAGGGTAAATATTTTCAACTCTGGGTTCACTTCTCTCTAGAACCTAGAAAGTATCTATCTGGCATGTAAAAGGTGTTCAACGAATATTAATGGTTAAATGAATGAATGAATGTTCATTATATTATACCATTTCATTCTTCAGAGTTTATGGAAAACAATAAGATATTTAAAACATATGTTAATAATGTAGCTCAAAGCTGGGGAGACAGCTCAGCAGTCTAAGTGCTTGCCTGGCAAGCACAAGGACCCAGGTTCAATCCCCGGTTCTGCATGCTGTACTGACCCCACCAGCCACCAAAACTTGGCATGGTTGTGCACACCTATAACCCCAGAACTGAGGAGGCTGAGGTAGGATAATCACTATGAGTCTAGGCTATGTAGCAAGACCCTGTACCAAATTAATTAATAAAAGATAAAAAGAAAAGAATATCAGTATTAGATCAGGTCATATGTGAATGTCTTATGGTTATTAAATTATATCAGCTTAACACCTGTACCCAAATTAATGATATATGCTGTAAATATTCATTCCAACAAAAGTAAGCCAACTAAGGTTGTGATATTCTCACAGGACTGAGCTATTTTCACACCCTTTGTTACCTAACCACATAATATAGACGTGTAAAATTTATTGACTATAATGAAAGGCAAAAGTGGTGATTATCTTAGGCTAGTCAATTTGAATTTTGGAAAAATCAACATACCACTTAAATGTGTACTGAGAAACTGGTATACACAAAGTAGTATGAGTCATGCACTTTCTTAAAATGCAAGAAACATTGTTTTAGAAATTTTCTCAATTCAGGTCATTATTATAAGAGTCAAGAGGAATTATTTAATCCAGAAAAATATTATTTTAACTCTTGCCTCATTTATAATACCTTAAGATTTTGTTATTGCTTACTGGCTTTTTGGTAAGAGATACTTTAATTAATATTTTTCAATCTTGTAATTTCATCTACTTGGAAAATATCAGAAATTATAGTGAAAGCATAATTTTATTTTAAAATGAAATATATTTTGAGCTTGTCATTATTTTCTCATTCACTAACATAGAGTTTATGGTCACAAATACAATAAACTTCCAAATCTGTTTGAGAGAAGAAGGCTTAGCCAGGCTGTGAAATAAGCTTCAAATGATACTGTTGTAAACTCAGAACACAAGGGTTCTGTGCTATGGGGCTGCTTGTTCTCAGTGGGCCTTTTCTGGGGCTTAGTTTGTCTGCATGCCTAATCCTTGTAATTTTTGGATTGCAAAATGCTCTCACATCAAGGCCAGGGTATGTTAAGAAGAAAAACAATTCCAGTATCCTCACAGGATCGTCCTAGGATCCCTGCCCAGTCTGCCTTTTCCTAAGCTTTGTCCCCCACTAGTTACTTTATGTTTTATATTCAGGTTTTTTAATGTAATCGATAGAAATATCAAGTAAAACATACTTATTCTAAATGCATAACCATTTAGTGCTTAGTGCTTCACTTTTGAATCAATTTCCATTTTATCAATAACTCCAAGTAAAGCAGCCCATATTGGAGGAAAATGAATAGGAATGTTTCAACGATCCACACCAGTACTCATTTGCTCTGGAATCTACACGACATGCATCTTTCAGGCTGCTTACCCTGCTGTTCCATTTCATTTAGTATCAGACTTCTAGTTGTTTACACCAAAAACCTTGGGATATGGTTACTGTTGTTGAGTCCTTTCTCTTACATCCCACATTCAATCTGTCAGAAAATCTTGTCCTCTCTAGCCACAAAATATATACAGAATTGAGAACTTCTGAGATTTGAAAGACACTAATAAGAGAATGAAAAACAATCTATTTACTCTACAAACTGAGAATAAATATTTGAAAATTACAATTCTTGTAAAGGACTTATACTACAATATGTAAAGAATACTGAAAACTCAAAGAGAAACCACACAATCCAATTGAAAATACAATGAAATTTGAATAGACCCTTCAACAAAGAAGATGCACAGGTGGCAGATAAACACAAAGATCTTCAGAATTATGATTCATTAGGAAAATAAAAAGTAACACCAGAATAGCTAAAATAAGAATGACCATATCAAGTATTGACAAGGGTATAAAATAACTGGAACTGATACTCTGGCCAGTGGGAATGTAAAATGATACAGCCACTTAAGAAAACAGTTTGACAGCTTCTTAAAAGACCCAGCCATTCAAAGACTTATATCTATATGTCCATAAAAAAGCCTTCTATGCAATACTCAAAAAATAGTAACTACTGAGGACCCATCAACAAATGCAGAGATGAATTATGGTGCATCCATACAATGGAACACTACTCAATGGTAAACAGAAATGAACTACTGATATTTATGACAACATGGATAAATTCAGAATCATTATGTTGAGTGAAGAAGCTGGGTAACACTGGGCACACACTGTATGATTCTACTTGTATAAAGTTTAGAAAACATAAAATAACCTATAGCAACAGAAAGTACATCAATGATTGCCCGGGAATGGTAATTATAACAGGGCATGAGAAAACTTGGGAATAATAGATGTATCTGTTGTCTTGATTGCAGTGATGTTTTGTGGCTGTAGACATATGTCAAAAATTATCAAATTGCATTTTAAACATCTGCAATTTATTATGTGCTAAAGTTATGTCAGTAATGCTTTCTGGGGGAAAAATATATTCTGAATCTATGTCACCCTTTTCATTGTTTTCCTCTGGTTTCATCACCATCATCTCTCACTTAGATTACTGAAACAGCCTCTTAACTAATCTCCCTGCTTTTTTTAACATTATACCTTCCCAGTCTATTCTCAGCACAACAATCAGAGTTTTCCTTTAATTCCCCCCAAATAAGCGACCCAATCAAAACATAGGCAAACAAATGAATAAGCAATTCAGAGAAGAAGAAATACAAATGGCCAATAAATACATTGCTGGTCTTCGAAGGAGTGTAAATGAAAACAGCACTGAAATGCTTGACTGCTTTAGGCAATAAGGCCTCATTTGCCTTCCCACAGATGATCAGTTTTAGCTTCAGTGGTTCCCAACAAGCTAGATCTGGAAAACAGCCAATTTTTTCACCAAAAGATGAATGTATAAAGAAAATTTGGTATTTACACACCATAGAATACTATTCTTCCTTAAAGAAAGATAAACTTGGGCCAGGGAGATGGCTCAGTGGAATAAGCACTTCCCTGGCAAATGCAAGGGCCTGAGTTCAATCCCTGGTTCCACCAAAAAAAAAAGAAAGAAAGAAAGAAAAACTTGAGTCATCTGTAGAAAAATGGATGTGCCTTGAGACCATAATGTTAGGTGAAGTAAATCAGACACACAAGCTTAACTATCACATTGTTTCTCTTATATGAGAAACTCAAAGCAAAACTAAAGAGTAAAATAAATGATAGATAATAGAAAGTAGGGAGATACAGAGATGGTTCTCCAAGGGGAATGGGATCAAGAGGTAGAGAGAAGGGAGAGGGAGAGAAGGGATAAGAGATGAAAAAATAATTGGGATGTGTTATGTGTATGCACAATTTCACATAAGAAATATAAACTATATGTACTCAAAACATGTCCAAAAAGAAGGAAGGGAATCACAGTAAGGGTGGGGGGGAGAGGGAGGGGAGGGAAGGGAACATATTGTGTACCTGTGCCACCTTCCCACAAGGAAGGAATGTAAGCATTATTACTGCACATAAATATTAATGAACTTTTTAAAAAGAGATGGAGAGAGAAAAAGGAGATGAGGAAAGAATTCAGATGTATTATCTACATGCAGCAGCTCTGCACAAGACATATACAAACATGTACAAACAAAAAATAAAAATTAAAAAAATCTTTTAAATAAAACTCCCAGAAAAAGTTAAATCAGATCATGTCACTCTAGCTCCAGAAATCCACTGTGGCTCCCTCTCCCTCACAGAATAAAAGCAAAGATCCTTCCCAGCCTACCCAGCCTTGTCATCTCTTCAATCCAATCTATTCTCCCAGCCTGCTACTTTACATGTACTGATCTCCTTGCTGTTTCTCAAAACTACCAGACATACCCCTCGCCTGGCCTTTGCATTGCTTGTTTGTTCTACTTAGACCACTCCCTACCCTCTCTGGAATGTTGCCTTTGCCGTTAGGCCTAGATTTTGACCCTTTCTATTTTAAATTGTAATGTACCCCTTCTTAATCTGCTTTCCTTTTTTGATTTATTCTGTAACTTTTTCTGTTCTATACTTTTTGTATTTTTTCATCTTTGCTGATGAGAGTAAGCTACATGAGGGCTGGTATCTTTGTTAGTTTTACGCGTTCATGTACCTCAAGCACATAGACCAATGTCTGGTATCTGGTGGCCTCCCAAGAAATATTTAGGAAATGAATGAATGGTTATAGCATATAAATCTTCAAGCTACACTGACAAATTAGAGTACAACCAAAGGGAAGAGAAGAGTGGCAAGAATAATTGAGGCAACTGGGAATGTTATCTTGAAGTGGGTGCATAGTTCCTCTCTTTATTCAATGAAAAAACATTATGTTTATTCTGTGTTGGCGAAGAAGGCAGAGCTGGCCTAGACAAGTCAAGTGTGAGCCCAGGATGAGAAAGAATATTTTCAAATTACTCTTTATTATTTTTTTAATGTATTTGGTTGTTACAGTGTCTCTCTATGCAGCTCGGACTCATGGTGATCCTCCTGCTTTCAGCCTCCCCAGTGCTGGGATTACAGGCATGCACCACCACACCCAGACTCTGCCCAGCTCAGCCTGCCCTGGGAGCAGGGGTGGTGTAGCATGTGGTGCCAGGGATCAAACCGCGGTCCCTGCACTTGCCCAAGCTTGCCAGCCCCCTAAAATTACTCTTTCTTAAAATTCTAATGGACCACTACAAAGTAAAAATCTCTTGCCTGGCAAAGTCAGACAAAGTAATCATCCACCAGAACCTAAAAAGGATTCCAAGAAGAAATGGTTGAATTAGGTGGCCTTGTGAAGGTTTTTCTAGTTGAGAGAGTCTATGACATTTGTAGTCCAGTTATTCCTGACAATACAGATTCTGAACCAGTTGTGTTGTTAGTTTACTTTGCCTGTCAGAAAACATTTCAAAGACTTTCATAATAATTATGATTAATTATTTTAGCCACATTAACTGTATATGTGAAAAGTAAAATGGCCTATTATGTCAGTCCTTTAATATTGCTGAAAACAGAGCATTATTTTACTATCAAATTTAACCTTCATATTCACTATTCAGAATGCTTGCCAGTGTCTTAGAATAAAATCCCCAATCTCCTAGAATTCAGTTGAAGAATTTGGGCTTTATTGTTCCTTTACTATTAAGCTTCTTCACTTCTGTAAGTACTTATATATGTTTACTACCTTTCTTCTTTTATAGGAGCGGGATCGTTATGCCTACAAAATTCATCTTCCAGAGACAGTCGAACAACTGAGGAAATTCAATGCCAGGAGGAAACTAAAGGTAAATTAGATTAACAAATACCAAACACAAATATAGATATAGATATAGATATAGATATAGATATAGATATAGATATAGATACAGATTTTTTTTTTTTTTGCGGAACCGGGGATTGAACTCAGGCCCTTGCGCTTGCCAGGGAAGCACTTATTCTACTGAGCCATCTCCCTGGACCCGCAAATAGATATATTTGGTGCCCCATAAATGTACCATAGTGTTGGCCATTATTTTTGTTACAGCTAAATTCTGATTTCCAAGTATTACTACCATGCCAATAAGATTTGGGTTTTTAAAATGGTTTAGAATACCTCCTCTGACAAAACTAAACAAAAAAAGGGGATACAAATGAAGGACCATTTTGTATCTGTATAAACAAAATAGTTAGGATATATACAAAATACAACTACTTTGTTTTAATTCAATGAGAAGAAAGATTTGTACTAATAGTGTTTAGACAGGATATCATGTCTGCATCTTGTACTATGAATAACCACTATGAAGACAACAACATGCAATGTAGGAGTTATTGAAACTGTCCTACGAATTGGTTTTGAAACTCTCTCATTGCTATTTCTTTCTCAATAAAATCAATAAAAAAATTATGAAGTAAAATACATACTAAAGGTTAGACACAAAATATATAACCTTATGCATTATTAAAAGAAACACTCTTTTGGAACTCTGATAAAAAAAGATAATATCTCAATATGAGTGTACGCAAATTTTTTAAAACTGAAAGATAAATTATGTGTTAGATTTGCTTTGTCCTTAAAATTCATTATCCGCTATTGTTGAATATAAATCTAGTCTATTTTTTCAAGCTTGAATGCTTTGACAGAAAATGTTTAATTCAGTAATGAAAATAACGCTGAATTAATATCTATTTAGGATTGAACAACCATGATAAAACAATAAATAAAATCTACTACCTTAATATACTAGAAAATATTACCAGCTCATTTTCCTCATTTTTTCTTTATTCTTCCTGCATCTCTATCTGTCTCTTACCACTATTCCTGTTCTCCACCCCATCTAAACTTTAAGAAAAAGCAAAATGGTAATTACCACATAGGGAATCAATTTGATTTCAAAGTTCTGAAAAAGACCCAACATTGAGTAATAGAGTTTTATTTGCATTCTTGTCTTTTTTCCCCTTAACTTCTTATGACATTTTTCTTTCTTTTTCCTATTTTACATGCATATAACTAGTAATCGGAAAAACTAATTTGAAAACAATACTGTGCAATAAAGCAAACACTGTTGAATTCATATTAATTTGTTTATTGAAATTCTGTATCATTTCTAATTTTTTCTTTTAAGTTACTATTCTGTATTTTCTTTAAAAAATTATAATTTTAAAAAATAGCAGTTTTTCCAGATCTGGGAGAATAAGCTATGAGACATCACAACCATACCACCCTGCTCCAGGTAGGATAGCAGAGGAAACTAAGGGGGGCCAGGGAGATGGCTCAGTGGAATAAGCACTTCCTTGGCAAGTGCAAGGGCCTGAATTCAATCCCTGGTTCTGAAAAAAAAAGCAGAGGAAACTATATCTTGGTTTCTAAAAAATTAATTTAGATTTGAATTACTTTTGGTATTAAAATATTAACTATATTCTTTAAGTGGTTGATTAAATATTAGTTCTCCTTAGTTATGTGACTCCTACCTATAAAACTTTTCTTAAGTAGTTTTAGATAATATTGTGATATTAATAAGTTGTGATATTATTGATTTATTATCACTCGTGAAGCTTATGAGTGATTTTATGCACTCTAGCTTCATAAAAATGATACATGAATTTTGGGGAAACAACAATATCCTATAAATCTGAAATGTTCAAAATGGTAACACACTAGCCACATGCACCTACTTCACTTTTTTTATTTTAAAGAGAATGAAAATAAAAATAATACAGAATTTCAAAACAAGATGATAGGAAATTAACAATGGTTGTTATATTGCATATTGTCATCTCAAAGTAGTTATTCAGATTATCAGATATAGGCATGCAAAATTGATCAAACAAGTATTAACTGTCCCTTTCAATAAACCAATAAAAAATAGTAGTACAATTATCTTAGCTATCCTGTGTATTTTTTATTTAAATTAAATTTAATTAAGCGTCAGTTCCTTGGTCACACTAGCACATTTCAGGTGTTCAGTATTCACATGTGATTACTGGCTGACATTATTAAGCAGCACAGATGTAGAACATCCCCATTACTACTTCAAAGTCTTCCTGGATAGGTCGCACTGCTACAGAATGGAGGAAACTTTAACATGTCATTGCTAATGATATGTATTCCCATTTAAGCCTTTCTCCTAGTTGTTTTTGATAGGTTATGGCCCTAGTATGAATTGCTAAATTATTATGGTGGTCATGTAATATGGCTGAAGCCCTTCAAACAACAGCTTATCTTCCCAGAGACCAACTCCCCTCTTCTTCTCCAATCAGCCCAGGGGTGCAGTTTCTTTCACCTTTCCTGCCACCTCAGGGAAGGCCCCAATCAGCTCCTCAGGTATATCTAAACATCCCCCTCAAGCCCCACCCCTGGCAACAGGCCATAAAAGCTTCATCTTCCCTTTGTTCCAATCCACAGAATTCCTTATCCTCCCCACATTCTCTCTATGTCCTCCAAGATAATAAAGACCCTTTCCCTTTATAATAATGCCCCATTCCCTTTTTCCTTCTGCCTGTTTCTCTGATGCGACACTGTTGGAAACCTATCAGTTTTTATAGACAGGAGTTCAAACTGGCTATTCTCCCTTTGCTTTTTAAAAATATCCTTAGCAAGGTAATAACTCTAATCTAAGCTCTACACCAAAGGTCAGAAAACAGTAGTATACAAAATGACAAAGAGAAGGAACAAAATGCACTCTCAGGCCCCGAGTCCACCTAGTACAAATGCAGAAGACACTAGCATTGAGGAAACTAGAAATCACACGCCGGATATCTCTAAAATAATAGTGTTGACAGTAAAGAAACAACTGCAGAAAGGTATAGAAGAAATCAGATCAGAAATAATTTCTGAACTAAAAAATGTAATGATAACCATAATCAAAGAAGTACTAAGTGCTTCTAAAGAATACACTGATAAAAAATAGAGCAGAATATAAAAATGATGGAACCCTTGAATAAGCAATTTAGGAGAGAAATAGAATATATGAAACAGGTTCAAAGTGATATACAGGAAATTAAAACCTCAATCACAAGCTGGGAAAACCGTTTGAGTGAAAATGAAAATAGACTTTCTGACCCTAAAGACACCATTGCAGCTAGTGAAAAAGTAAGAAAAGATCTCTTAAAAACAACTGGGATGCAGGAAAAAATAATTCAATACCTGCAAGACGATACAAAGATGAACAATGTGAAACTAATAGGCATCAATGAGAAGGAAGGAGTCAATACAAATGATATAAAAACAATATGGGCAGAAGTAATAGCAGAAAACTTTCCAAATATGGGGCAACAATCTGACATTCAGGGAACCAAAGCATATAGAACTCCAAATGACATCAACCCAATGGAAACCACACCCAGACATATAATAATCAAGATCCCAGAAATTCAGCATAGGAACAGTATACTAAAAGCCGCTAAAGAAAAGAAATAGATCACATTTAAAGGAAAACCCATCAGAATAACAGCAGATTTCTCTTCACAAACCATCAAGTCATGAAGAGGACGGAGCAAAGTACTTCAAGTCTTGCAAGAAAACAAATTCCAACCTAGACTGATATATCCTACAAAACTCTCTTTCAAGTATCATGGAGAAGTGAAATAATTCCATGACAAAGAACAACTAAAGAATTTCATGATGACAAAGCCAA
>NW_004524808.1:659414-664478 GCF_000260255.1 Octodon degus
GCATCTTGTACAGCAATTAACCACTAGGAAGAATGTATGTGTTGTGTTAATTATTGAAACTGTCCTACCAATTTAGTTTGAAACTGTCTCATTGCTATTTGTTTCTCAATAAAATTATGGGAAAAATTCTCTTCTTTCCATTGATTTTCTCTAGTACTATATCCATTATATACTATGTAGTATACTTTTTTATTAATTTTATTGAGAAACAAATAGCAATGAGACAGTTTCAAAACAGGTTAGCATCCCATCTCTGACAAAATTAAACAAAAAAGGGGGACATAAATGAAGGACCATCTGTATATACAAAATAGTTAGGATAAATATACAGCTACTGTCTCTTAATTCAATGAGTATAATTTTATCTGTAGAGGATGTGCTCCAAGATCTCCAATGAATACTTGAAACACAAACAGTACTTAATTCTATGCATACTGTTTTTTGCTATACATAAATATGTCTGATGAAGTGTAATTTATAAGTTGTGCACAGTAAAAGATTAACAATAAACTAATAAGATAATTATAACTATTTTAATAAATATTACCTAAAACATTATTTATTACTATAATTACTCACTTAGTATATTCATACCAAGAAACCATGAATAAGAGAGAATTATTGTATGTATTTTATGTACGTTCATTCAAGAAAGGGAAAGAAAAACCATCCACTTAAAAAGTAAAACTGTCTTTGTTTGCAGGGAGCATTATCCCATATGTAAAAAATCCTAAGGAATTCACCAAAATAAGCTATTAGAAATAACAAATTCATCAAGGTCACAAGACACAAGACCAGTGCACAAAATTGAATTACAGTATATTTCTATATACGAGCAATGAACAATCTTAAAATGAAATTAAGAAATAATCTGTAGGAGTCCCCTCCAGGTTCTCATCTCAACCCAAGAGGTCAATATTTGTAATCCCAAAGGCACATTATTGGAATCCCACCAAGTTAATTCCAATCAACCACTCCCAGTGCAACCCACGCAAAAGTAAGGACATTTGTTCTAATAGTGTTTGTAAATAGAGTATCATGTCTGCATCTTGTACAGAAAATAACCACTAGGAAGACAGTATGCAATGTGTTAATTATTGAAACTGTCATACCAATTTGATTTGAAACTGTCTCATTGCTATATGTCTCTCAATAAAATTATGGGGGGAAAATGTCTGCAAAAATAAAAACAAAATCAAAAATAAAATAAAACATATTTATAATTATTGGGGAGCCAAGGGACCCTAAGTCCAGTATGAAGATGGCTTTCCAGAACAAAAAGGCTGACCCAGGGCTGTACCGAGTTTTATTTGGTGGAGGAGTGGCTTGAGGAGGAATGACTGAGAATTATGGGAAGTAGGTGAATACTGTGAGCTGAGCTAGGTAGGTGGCCTGCATTTACCTCTGCCATATGCAAAAAGTAATTTGTATTATACTTTCTTGTGTGTGTGGAACCAGGGATTGAACTCAGGCCCTTGTGCTTGCCAGGCAAGTGCTTATTCTACTGAGCCATCTTCCCGGCCCCTTATTATGCTACTGAGATAGTAGCTAATGTTTTGCGGGTCTGATGCCTCAGCTCTGATGTAATTTTTCAAGCCCCAGGATGTCATAACCTCTGTCTTGAGGCTGGATCCCAGCTGGCAGTGCAGAACATTGCCTCTTCATCCTTCCCAGGGAAACACGCATGCCACCTTCAAAGGCTGTCACCAGCACCTCAGCTAGACCAATATTCATTGCTTAAGTCCAATGGAAAGGATAAAGAGAAGTCCTAGCCAGATTTGTACATATCAATACAAGGAAATAGGGTTAGGCTCAGCCAAAATGGAGACAGTCGCTCTTCTTGAAAAGCTGCTCAGGTGGGCCTCCACAATAATCCATTTCGAAAAACATCAAAAAGAATGAAATATTTAGGAATGCATTTAACAAAAGTGTAAGACCTATAAAGTATCAATGCTGAGAGAAAGTAAAGATCTACATAAATGAAGATACTCAATGTCAATAGATGACACAATATTATTGAGATAACAGTTCTTGCCAGCTGATATATTCAGCACAACCCCTATCAGTTTTAGCAGAAATTTAAACTGAACCTCAAATTTATAGGGGTATACAAAGGTTCTAAAATATACAAAACATTCTTGAAACAAAAAAGAACAAAATTATAACTCATACTCATATTTACAGGTTTGGCCATTTGCTATAATTCTACAGTTATGAAGACAAGGTGGAGCAAGTGTTGTATCGAGATAGATGTGTAGATCAGTGAAACAGAATTAAGAGTTCAGAAATTAACCTTCATATTTATGATCAATTAATTTTTGACACAAATTGCAAAACAATTCAGTGGAATTCAAAGGAGAGAGTAGTCTTTTCAACAGATGGTGCTGGGACAATTGGATATCCACATGCAAAAAGAGACGGGTGGTGAACCATGCCTTTATTCCCAGCACTTGGGGGACTGAGGCAGGAAGATAGTGCACTTGAGGCCAGCCTGCCATATGGAGACCGTCTCACAAAAATGAAAGAAAGAGAGACTGTTTATATATGAAATGTCTAAATAAACATTTATGTCTCTAAATTCATAAACACAAAAATCAAATTGATGATTTCTATGTGCTGGAGAGTATCTGCTTAATGGATGTCAGGGTTTAAGGAAGTGACAAAAATGGAACTAGATGTATGTGAATGTAGTAAACACGGCACCACCATTTATATGCTTCTAAATGGTCAGTTTTAAATCACAGGAATCTCATAAAATCTGCTTTTTTCTGTACCTTGTGACAAAATATTAGTTTAAGTATTGGTTTCCACTTTAACACATTTCAGAAATGTGGCACATTCACATTCCCTTCAGTAGCAGTAGCTCAGTGGACCACTCAGCCAAGGAACCATGCCTGTTCCCTTCAGCCCTCAGTGTGTATAGGTTAGAGGGACATGTGTAATTTGAAAAAAAAGCCACCTTATCAAGAGTCATCACTGTAAAGCATAAACTTTAGTGACTCTGTACTATTCCATTACATGCACAAATCCTAATTTAGTTAGCCAGATTTTGGACACAAAGATTGCTTCCAGTTTTCTACTGCCAGAAATGATATTGCTTGTATTTTTGGTAGTGAGTTTATTATTTACAAAGTTGAACTTTTTTCTCATTCTGTAAGCCTTGTGAGGCTTTTAATGCCAGAGCATAAAACAATACTCATTATCTCTATTGACATTTCAAGACCATTATTCTTCATGGATTATAATAATGTCAATGCACAACAATCTAGAAATTGTTCCTTTCCATATTCATACATTCATTTTGATGCTTAACTCCTTCAGCAGGATGCAAGAGACAACAGCTCTCTAATGAGAAATTTGTTTGGATAATTAGAAACATTATTTTAAGACTGTCTTTTAAGCTGTAGACAAACAAAGTTTGTGGAAACCTGCATATGCTTCAAATTATTATCTCATACTTCTTTTTATTCTCCTTTCTTTTATTTTTTACCTTATCCTTGTGAGTGATGATGGAAATTTTTCCCCATTTTTCATAATAAAATACTTCATATGTTGAGTTTTTCCTGTTTTATTCTCGCTCTAGAGTTTTGTCTGTACTTTTGTTTTGTGGTTTAGTGGTTCTGGGCATGGAACTGAGGGCCTTGCACATGGTAAAACAGTGCTCTACCACTGAGCTACAGCCCCTGCCCAAAAACTCTAGAGTTTTAATACTTTAGTTTTAAAAAATTCTCTAAAAAAATAAGATGAGATATCAGGTGGATATCTTGTCAAATTGAGTTTTAGGATGTACTACTGACTATAGCCAAGGTTATGGAGAACATCTGTGCCCTGGGATGTGGGTCTAATAAGGACATACATCTGTAATCTAACCTGAGTGTCAAGTATTGAAGGAGTTACTGAGTACAGTTATCTGGTTTTCTACTGAAGAGGCTCAGGAGAGAATCTGTTCTAGAAGTCACCCCATTTACTTCATGAATTATTTCTACCCCTAGATACCAAGTTCTCCTACAGTGAAGTTGTCCAAGAAATTCTATATAAACAGAAGCAATGTTCTGCAATTGAATGAATTTATTACAATCAATTTAGGAAATAGTTGAAACTATGTGATTCAAGTAAGAGAATAAAACCATTTGTTCAATATAGATAGATAGATAGATAGATAGATAGATAGATAGATAGATAGATAGATAGATAGATAGACTAAGGAAATCCCTGATAATTTCATATCATTTTCTTTTATTGATTTGTACATTGCGAAAGTACCTGCATGCTCCTGTGACTTCATTAATCTCTTGCATTCCTAAACTGCAGATAGTAGGAAAAGTTTGCTTAGGAATCTGTTTTTAGTACTTTAAAAGTAGAAAATTATAACTTTAATATTATTTGTCTTAACAGATTGTGAAGTCTTCTTAGCTCAAAATTATTATACTTTATCACTAGAACACACTAACATATACCTACTAAATTAAGACCAATAAAATATGTATTTGGTAAAGGGGTTTAATAGAGCAGGAAATTTGAAGAGTTACTCATAAGATCAGATATTATATTGTTGTACCTACAACATCTGCAATAGCAGTAGTATGGTAGAGGTTAGCAAACTATAACCAGGGAACCAAATCCATCCCACTGCCTCTATTCTTTCATATAGAGTATTAGGATGCACTACTGACTGTAGCCAAGGTTATGTTAATGGACTGTAGCACAGTATATTCCATTCATTTACATTTTTTTCTATTGCTACTTTCTTGTGACAGTAGTGGAGTTGAGTTGGTGCTAAAGGAGCTATATGACACTCATAGCCCAAAATATCTATTGTCTGGACCTTTACATAAAAACAAAAATGTGGACCTGGTATGGGAGAAAACCCTTGAACTGGGAAGAAGAGTCAATGGATCTCAATTCTGTCTAACCGTGGTTGGCAGTGACCTTAATATACTGCTGAGAGACTGGGCATGGTGGCATGCACCTATAATCCCAGCGCTTGGGAAGCTGAAAACAAGAAGATCACTACAAGTCTGATCTGTGGAGTGAGACCCTATAGACCATGTACTAAGTACATTT
>NW_004524808.1:664578-691213 GCF_000260255.1 Octodon degus
GCTGGGATTACAGGCACGTGCCACCATGCCCAGTCTCAATTGCCATCTCAGCATGCCCCAGGGGTGGGGCCAGCACAGCAGGCCCAGGGATTAAACCCCCAACCCCTGCACCTGTTTGCAGGCACTTTAATCCACTTAGCTATTTGGCCGGGCCTCGAATACTGACTCTTAAACCCTAATAAAATTCTATGAAAATGGGAACTATTTTGGAGCTGTTTTGTTGTTTTACAACATAGCTTTGCACTGAATATTTCAACTATGTGCAGTCATTGAGATTAGGGAACTAAATAAACAAAACTGGAAGCCCTAAGACACAATTAGGAATTTGCTGCTATTTCTTCAAAAGAATTTACCACTCAAGACTCTTTTAAATAATGTTTCTCTAATGGTACAAGTGTTTCACTATACTGGTAATAGCAGCTAGAATAGGCCTTAAAACATGAAACTAGCATGTAAAGAAACACACTCAGTTGAATTTCATGTGTGAATAAAAAAAAAGCATCTCTAAAATTCTAGTTTCAGGGTGTGGGAAACATGATTTGATATATAAAAATTCTGTTCCCACCCAACTTTTAGGGAACATGTATAATATGTAAAGTGAAGTAAGATTCTTCTATGGAAAGAAGAACTCAATATTCACTACTGTTTTTTCAACATGGTTTCTGTAAATCCACATCTAAATATTTCTGCATTAGCCTTGGGCTTTTGGAAATCTAAAAAGTTCCCTGGTTGGTAATATCAAGGTTGCTTCTATTTTTTGTTCTTCCATTTCTACAGTCTTGTTTTTCATTTGCTATTTATAGAAAGAAACTCTAGGATAACCCCCAAAAGTAAACTTTGTAGACTTGTATTAATGCTTTCATGTATTTATTAGCAACTGCCTATATACATAAGAGATTTAACTTATTTTTCTCAGGAAAACTCAGTAGTTAAATATTTAAGAGACTGAAATTCATACGTAGACTTAGACAATTTAGGTGATTTGATACTTAATCTTCCTAAATGAACAATTCCATATAAACCAGCTATGCTTGAGTTCTACCGTTAGTAATTAGTAGGACCAGTGATGATGTACCAAATGCTTTACAGTTTGCAAGGCACTTTCCTATACGTTATAACTTTTGACAATCCTCTAAGGTCAAGAATGTGAGCTCTAATATTCTCATGTAGTCAAGCAGTACCAGATAGTTGGAAAGAGGAGAGCCAGAGAGCAAACCCAGAGCTTCTGTCATCCTTGCCTTTCCTGAAATAGTAACTCTCATCCTTTTTCAGTCACTCAGTATCCAAGTGATTCTCAACTAGGACTCAGAGGAGACTGCATACAGCCTAAGCATCACATGTTGATTCTGATATGTGGCCTGATTGAGAATCCATGTAAAAAACAATACATAGTCTCTGTTAAAACAGGAAGAATAAAAGAGAAAAATAACTCATAATCCTACTACCCAGTGATAATGATTACTATCAGCACTCTCTGTCTGTTCACTCTTTTACATTAACTTTTCTCCAAAAATGAGATTTTTCTGTAATTCATCACAAACATCTCTCTATTTTTAAGCTCACTGCTGTAGCATAATTTTGTAGTAACTATAGAATATTCCATTATGTGGTATATATTTGAGTTCAAGATGTAATTAGTTCATACACTTTTGCAATCATCAGTAATGTTATTCTGGAATAGGCATATGTAATTTATTTGGAGAATTTAAAAAATTTTGTTTTGGTTTGGTTTGGGTTTCTTAAGACAGGGTCTTGCTGTTATAGCCCAAGCTAGCCTTGAACTCACAACAATCCTCCTGCCTTAGCCTCCTGAGTGCTGGGATTACAGGCGTGCACCACTGGACCAGCTCAAAATTCCTTTAAAAGCTACATCTCTTCTTGCCAATAGCTCCCATTTTCGCTTCTAGCCAATAAGTTTGAATTTCTAAGTCATCATTCAGATAAATAACCATTTTTAAAAAGATAAATAACCATTTAACATTTGATATTTGTATTTTATTGCTGTAATATGTTTTTTGTCTCTTGATTTTAGGGTGCAGTACTAGCCGCTGTGTCAAGTCACAAATTCAACTCGTTCTATGGGGATCCCCCTGAAGAGTTGCCAGATTTCTCCGAAGACCCTACCTCCTCAGGTAACTGGATGATTCCTTCACTCCCTGTGCACATCCCCAACATCCTTTCTCTTCCACTGTGAATATTTTTGTTAATTTAGTCAAATCTTCTAAGGGAGTCTAGAGAAATTTGTCAGCAACCAAACCCTACCTGCATGTGTCTTGTTCCTTTCATTTTAATTCTAACAGTGTTCCAAAACCAGCCATTTCACTTTTTTGTTTTTTACCTCAGTAATACTTCTTCCCCTTTCTATACTCTAGACCCAACATTATACTTCATGTAATGCAACATTGTATTCAGTCTGTTTGGATCTTTCTGATTACTTTTCCCCTGGAAGGAACTTCTGATGTAAGATAACCCCCAGTCCGTACTGTGTTAAATCAGACTTTGGGACAGCAATGCTTTGGATTAAATCTGTCAGTCTAAGGCTGTCTCATGATTTTTGTCTTGAAACAGTTACAAAGTTATCTCCATATAAAGTCTAAAAAATATACATACAAATTTGTCCTTTGGGGGCATTTGTTTGTTTGTTTGGTTGATTTTTTTGGTACTGGAAATTGAACTCATGACCTCATGCTTGCCAGGCAGGCACTGTGCTACTGAGCTATATCCCTGGCTATACACATATTTAGGAAAAAGAACTTATATGTTTGATGAACTATATATAGGTACTCCTGAAAAAATCTTCTGGAGAGACAGCTCAGTGGTCTAAGTACCTGCCTGGCAAATGAAAGAACCCAAGTTCAATCCCCAGTACCACATGCCATGCTGGCCCCAGAATCCTGGACTGAGCCAGCCACCAAAACTGGACATAGTGGCACATGCCTGGAATCCTAACACTGAGGAGGCTGAGACAGGAGGATCACTATGAGTCTGAGCTATGTAGTGAAACCCTGTATAAAATAAATAAATAAATCTGTCAGTGTTCATAAAATCATTTTATAAAATGCTCAGACTTCCACCAGTGAGGTGTCCCTATGCATCATTTACTAAAAATCCATAGGATCCATTTGTGTGTCTATATAGGTAATATGTGTTAGAGTTTTTATATTTTCTATGTATTTCTTTATTTACTTAATTTCTGAGTCCTGTGTCCTCTCGCCCCAGCTTTTTTCTTTCTTTTGTTAGAAATTCTCACTATTTCTCATGTGGTTGATTTTGCACTGCCAGTTGATTTGGTTTCTTTGGTATTCATGTATTATCATTGGAAGTATAGCCCATGGCCCTTCCTAAAGTGTGAGCTGTTTGTTCTACAGTCAGCCATATAAGAAGAATGAATTGCTAATCTACTCTGCTGGAACTAGGAACATCCATCAGTATTTGTGCTTCTCTCCTCCTCCGTCTGTCCATGTATGTGCACATACACACTGAGAATTTCTAATTAGAATATGCCTGCCCTTATGGAAAATGACAGGATCAAGCTTCCCATTCCAACTGGTGTAGAAAGTCTAAACAGTTCCTTGTTTTGACTTTTACTGACTGGTATATGAATCTTCCTCTTTTGAGAGAAGGTGGTTTCTGAAATATTTAGAAATGGGAATTTTAGACAGAAATGACTCTGAAGAGAAAACTTTGCTATCTTCTCTCATGCTGTCCTGTAACTATGCAGAGACCTGCTATATGAAAGGCTAGGACATGATTGTTTATAGATATGGTCCCCAGTGTTCCATATTGTTTCATCTCAGTCTTTTATTTTCTTCCATGATATTTTATTCCCTCCACCTGTAACTATTTATTAGCTCTAACTTTTCTCTTCTTTTCTCATATTCATATTATAGTTGACCCTATTTAGTGGGAGTGGATACAGTAATAGCTTTCATGCTATTCTGTGACTATATAATATAGGTACATGCTGGGGATATATTTAGAATAAATGTTTTTGAGATCTTAGGTCCATATCTCTACTATATTTTCACCTTTGGAAAAGAGCCTAAAAAGAATGTGTTCCATACAAATTGCTGTATAGATCTAATCTTCAATGTTGGTCACTGATTAAAGATTTAATAAACTCATTATTTTCTGGGAACAATTGGATTTTTCCTTTAGAAAAAAGGAAAAATCTGTATTTTATTGACATACTTATTTTCTATTGAATGTATTTTATTGCCCATTTCTTGTCTTTTTTCGTACAATCTTTACATGATTTCATTGAAATAGTTTTCTGATTAAAAGTCCTTGATTATTAAACAATAAAATGTAATATCCTATCTTGCATGTAGCCTGTAAGCCCTCATAATAGTTGTTCACAAATAAGCATTCCTTGTTGCCTTCCCTTTCCTACAGTCATACTGTTTCTTTTTCTGTTTTTCATTTTTCTTAATTCCTGAATCAATTATTTTGTAAGCAGTCTATATTTTTGTTTGGCACACTGAATGTCTGTCATAGGGCTAGCCAGATAGCTCAGCAGATTAAAGCACCTGCTTAGGCAGAGCACAGGGACTGGGTTCGATCCCTGGTGTGCTATACCAGCCCCACCCCAGGGGTGCACTTTGACAGTGACTGAGACTGGGCGTGGTGGCACGCGCCTGTAATCCCAGCACTTGGGAGGCTGAAAACAGGAGGATCGCTATGAGTCAGATCTGTGTAGTGAGACCCTGGAGACCCTGTACTAAATACATTAAAAAAAAAAAAAAGAATGTCTGTCATAAGTGTTTTTCAATGGCACTGTCTGGGCGCTACAAATAAAAGATGGAAGAATTAAAGTGCTATGTTCACATCTAATACTAATCACCCTAAATGAAGTAGAAAGTTTTATATATTCAGAAATCAAAAACAAGAGAAAATTTTAAAGATAATACTAACATTTTCCTAAATTTCACATAGCTATTAGGAATTATTGATACATTCCTAAAGTTAATATTTAAAGCTAAGGCATTTGAAAGAGGTCTACTGTTATAATCAACATTAATTGTCAAATAGTTATTGCCAGCAAATGTCCTTTTCTCCAACCAACAGTAGTAGTTATATGGTTTGTTGCAGAAAGCCAATTATATATTTTATCTGCACTCATAGAGCCTTTCATTTTCACAAATTAAAGTACCTTATAAGTTCTTTTATCATTATTTTTCACTTCATTTCTTAAATATTTTCATTAATTTTCTTTTTTTATTTTCATTAATTTTCAAACCTAAATTATTCTCCAGTCATGCCAGTAACTAAATTCTACATCATTTATTTTAAGTTCCCCAAATTATCCTTTCCAGTATTTTTCTGTTTAAACTTCTATTGATTAGTTTTGCAGTGCAAAACACAAAGCGTTTTTCATCATTATCTAATGTTCAAGTCCATGGCAAGAAGAGAAAAATGATCACAGAACATGGGCTCGTAGGGTAGGTTTGTAGGAAAACAAACAGCAAAAGTTAGAAAGAGAGAGAACAGGAATAGGGAGATAGCTCACCAATCTAAGCACCTACCTGGCAAGCACAAGGACCCAGGTTCATTTCCTGGTACTGCATGCCATGCCGGCCCAAAGCTCCCAATGCACCCTGCCAGCTACCGAAACTGGGCATGGTGGTGCACACCTATAATCCCAGCACTGCAGTGACTGAGACAGGAGGATCACTACAAGTCTTGAGTTGTGTGGCAAGACCTTGTACCCAATAAATAAAAGATTTTTAAAAAATTTTTAAAGAGAGAGAACAAAGTTAGATTAGCAATTGCCCTTTCTTGAGATAGACTGTTTCATCTTTCCGTAGTGCCCTTTTTATTCTTCTTATGAAATGACAGTGATAGGTAGGTCAGTGTTTTAAATGTCCCTGCTTGAAAAAATTAATAACTGACAATCCTAATTTGGTCCCACAAAATTTCTTGAAATTCTACTGGTCTACTAAATCTTACTTTGAGAAGCATGCTAAACCTGTCTCACAAAATGTAGCAGTTTTTTCTGAAATTAAATCTCATGATGATAATGAGCAATAAATACTGTATGCATTTAGGAAAAGAAGAACATGTAAAATCACAAGTTAACAACTAATCAGCTTCCCAATTAGTCATCTAAAGAAAAATCAAACACTTTTAGGTATGTCATTGACAATGTAAAACATTTTTTTTTTTTGGCGGAACCGGGAATTGAACTCAGACCCTTGCGCTTGCCAGGGAAGCGCTTATTCCACTGAGCCATCTCCCCGGCCCCTGTAAAACATTTTTAATAAAAGATATTTTGTATTTTTAACATTGAAATGTATCCATTATGCATGTACTAGAGTGCATTTTGTTTAACAGTATACTGTTGCTTTGCTACTCAATAATTCAAGGTGGAAATAATTCTGTTCTCATATTTCAAATCAAAGAAGTCAGAAATAGAACCCTGTGTTCAATGTCTGATACCCTAAGTAGTCCTACAGGTTGTTCTTATCAAGCATGAGGGCCTCCTTTGGGGTCAGCTGGGGGACCGTGCTGCTTGAGGCTCATCTAGTGGGCCCAACTATGGCTTGATAACCTGCTTGCTCTAAAATCATACTGTTTGTTGTTTGTCCATATGCTGCCTTCCTCGTAGGACTTCTAGCAGCAGAAAGTAGGTATCCCTTTGTTTTCCTCTAAGGTTTATCTTTTATGCAAAAGTGTTTGGCTTTGCATGGTTCATACTCAGCTTCACTTTTTCCTTGGCTGTTTATGTTTAGATGTTTAAATATGAATTTTAACACTGTCTTGCCCTAAAAAAAATGGATATGTCAGTTTCCTAAGATTTTGCTACAAGAATAATAAACTAACTTCCCCTTGTTTCATAAAAAGAAAAAGAGGCAGTGTTAAAATTTCTGCCATATTTAGTAATATTACTTCACATCTGAATTCCAAGCACAAATACATTAATTTGAAGCATTAATTCTGGGGAAAGGGTAACATTTTATTTTATAGTTTGCTTTCAAGAAACCTTGCAGGGTAAGTGAATTTTTCTTTGACAATTATAAACATATAAGTGGATATTTATTACTTTGTGTTACTGAATCCAGTTTTAATTTATTAATGTGGAGCTGTGAGACATTCTCTGAAATCATGTCCCTTAAATTTTACTGTCAAATAGACATTGATGAGGAAGGATATGATAGCTAGATTTTATTTACAAAGGGATATAACTCAAGTGCTATATGTGAGAAAATTTAAATGTGAGGACTGTACACACACAAATGAGCATAAGTAAAACCAAGGCAATCTGGGTAAAATGAGTAGATTCATATCAGTGCTCTGATTATAATATTCTGTAGTTGTGAAATGTTCCCAATGGAGAAGCTAAGCCAAGTATATAAGGAATCACTCTGTGTTCTTACAAATGCATGTGAATCTACATCTATCTCAATAAAATTTCAATTAATAATAAAATAAATTTTTACCTCAAAAATATGTTTAGTAAGATAAAAGGAGATAAGAGGCAAAGATAAAGTAGAAGATCTGGGCGTTAAAAATTGAATTTGTCACATTTTCTTGCATTAGTTATTTGTGGCTTAAATTGTAGTTGATTTAATACAGAACTCACAGTGTACTGCTTCTCTATTGCTCTGTAGTGGATTACCTCAAGATAATGTTTATCATCTCACAGTTTCTGCAAGTCAAGAATAGGGATGTGACTTAGCTGAATACCTCTGGCTCAAGATCTCTCTTGAGACCAGTCCAGAGCTGTCATCTACCTTTGAGGAACCACTGTAGGGAGGTCTTCTTCCAAGCTCACTCACATGGTTATTGACAGGCTTCAGTTCTTCCCCAACTGTGGGCCTCTCTGAAGGACTATTCAAAATATGGCAGCTTAATTGGTCAAGCAATGGCCGTGACTCATCCACATGGCTGACACTCACAGGGGATCTATAAACTGTGGTATAGGGTTTCAGGTTAAATCCTAAGAGGATTTGACTGACCTTATCAGGTACAAAAGTTACATTTCTTGTTATATATGTCTTGTTTTATCATGGTCTTAGCCATCCAGCAAAAAAGTATAAAAATGAAATATAAAAAGTAAAGCCACATTAATATGCTGAACTGTAAAAAGCTCAAGTCAACAACTTTGGACATTGCCAGTCTTACTGAAAACCCACTACTATTATGGACTACTGAACTCTATTGGGAGATTCTGCTGAATTCAAGCGCCTACAATATTTAAATGACAATGGAAAAAAAATAAATAAATAAATGACAATGAAATGCCCTTCTCTGACAAAACTTAACCAAAAAAGTGGGATAGAAATAAACGACCCTTTTGTATCTGTGTACTCAAAATAGTGAGGATAGATATACAGCTCCATTCTCTTAATTCAATGAATAAAGAGGTTTATTCTAATAGTATTTGAGATAGGGTATCAGGTCTGCATCTTGTACAATGAATAACCAGTAGGACAACAGTATGCAGTGTATTAATTATTGAAAATGTGCCAATAATCGGTTGTGAAACTGTGTCATTAATATGTTTCTCCATAAAATTATTAAAAAATATATATGGCAGCTTGCTTGCCTAGCACACATGATCAAAGAGAGGGCAAGAATGAGAGAGTGCCCAAGAAAGAAGACATAATCTTTACATTGAAGTGACGTCCTATAGCTTCTACACCATTCTGTTCATTAGAAGTTAATTGGTGAACCAATATTTACTCCAGGGGAAGGAATTGACTACACAAAGGCAAGAATACCAACAGTGAGGATTACTGGGGCAAGGGGGACCTTAAAAGCTGCCTACCACATGCATGCAAAGCTAAATACTCTCTCCCTCTCCCTCTTCCTCTCCTTTCTCCCCTACCCCCCCCACTTTTTCTTTTTTCCTTCTCTCTCCTCATCAGATGACTTGTCATGTCATTTGAGAATGACCATATTGGAGTTATGAGTAGTGCTTTTCCTCAGTTGTAAAGTTTTACACAAACAGGCACAGTGTTAGATTTTCTGTTGCTGGGACACAATACCATACACCCACAACTTAAAGGAGGAGAGGTTTAATTTAGCCTACGGTTTCAGTGAATTCAGTTCATGGTTAGTGGACTCCAATGTCAAAACATCCTGGTAGGATAATGTAGCTGAGCAAATATGCTTAGTTCTTAGTGGCCAGAAAGCAGATCAGAAAAACAGGGCCAAAGAAGAGAGCCAGGTAGCACATATAGTACACAAAGTTACACCATCATATCCCACCCAAACACACCCAGAAGAATACTCCTCCAATCTCCTGGTATTTCTCAAGCCAATCAGGTTGACACAATCAAGCTTAACCATCACAGGCACTTAACAGCCAGCAGAATATTATTAAAGTACTCTGAAAAAGTTGTACTCAAAGATGTTGCTATTTGAAACAGATTAATAAACAAAACAGCACTAGAATTATAGCATCTATATTATGACAGAATACATATGGAGAGTTTAGTTCCTTAGACTAAGAAACTTTGAGGTGTCTGTACCATAATCTATACATGAAGAAGCTATAATAATATTTATCACCGTGTATTAAGTCTTCAAAATTTGAATAGGATATAGTTCAGACCCTTAAGTCCAAAATACGATTTCCATTGTAGAGTTCACAATTGCTTATAACTTGATTGAAAGTCAGACTGCTTTCTGAGTGGGAATAAAAGCTATTTCTAGGGATAGAAATGGG
This sequence comes from Octodon degus, assembly GCF_000260255.1. Lineage (NCBI taxonomy): Eukaryota > Metazoa > Chordata > Mammalia > Rodentia > Octodontidae > Octodon > Octodon degus. The sequence continues at coordinate 674,252 of NW_004524808.1, forward strand.
AAAAGTGACTGACTACAAAAAGACAAGAGGGAACTTTCTGGAGTGCTGATAGCATGTACTTAAATTGGTAATTCTAACTTAATAACATATACTCTTGTAAGCAATTTTAAAATGTTATTGTGTTTGCATAGGAGAGGGGCTTTGGGGGATAACAGTGTGTATACAGTGATACAATATTAAGGTGATGGGTCAGTAATATAGGAAATAGAGGATCAGTAACAGGAAAGAGAGGTTATTGATTAATGTTGAGGAAAAGTAAGGCTAGATTCAGATGCTAGATTTTCTAGTAATACTGGGCTTCATAACTGTACATATAATTTAAGAAATGCACACAAATCTTTATTAAATTAACTTTCAGGAAAACAGATGCATCAAAACTCATTGCATGGTACACTTGAAATTTGTATGTTTCTCTCCCTGTAAATTGTACCTGCGTAAGAGAAATAAGGTTTAAAATTTTTGCTGAAAGCAATGGCTGTGACTCATCCACGTGGCTGACACTGACAAAAGATCTATAATCTGAGGTACAGGATCTCAGGATAAGTCCTGAAGAGATTTCACTGACCTTATCAGACCCAAAAGCTACAACTCTTGTTGCATAGGTCTTGCTTAATCTTGGTCTTAACCATCCAGCAGAAAAGTATAAAAATGAAATATAAGAAGTAAAGCCATGCTGTTATGTTGAGCTGTAGGTCAACAATTTCTGACATTGCCAGTGAAGCGGAAGACCCAATACTATTATGGGCTACTGGACTCTTTTAGAATATTTTGCTGAGTTTACACATCTATAATATTCAAATAACAGGGAAGAATGTATGCAGTGTATTATTGAAAAAAATAACATTTTTGGTCTACAAGCTTTGAAATACTACATAAATATAATATATGTATGTGATAGTACAAATCTGATGATGTCTGCCTATACTTGTAAGAAATTGTGTACCTAAACCCATGCAAATTTTGCTATGAAGAATTTTATTGTTATCAAAAAAAAATAAATAAATAAAAGCAAAAAAAAAAAAAAGAAGAAGAAGAAGAAGTAAAGCCATGCTGATATTGAGCGCTAGGGGACTCGGGTTAAGAATTTCGGACATTGCCAGTCAAGCAGAAGACCCAATACTATTATGGGCTACTGGACTCTTTTAGAATATTTTGCTGAGTTTACACACCTCTAATATTCAAATAACGGAACTTAACAACAAAAAGGGGATGCATATGAATGTCCGTTTTGTATCTGTGTATTCAAATGGCTAGGATCGATACACAGTTACATTCTCTTAATGCATAGAGGGATTTGTTCTAATGGTGTTTGTAAGTAGGATATCATGTCCACATCTTGTACAGCAATTAACCACTAGGAAGAATGTATACAATGTGTTAATTATTGAATCTGTCCTACCAGTTTGGTTTGAAACTGTCTCATTGCTATTTGTTTGTCAATAAATTTATGGAAAAAAAACAAATAATCCAGTATTTAGAAAATTCCCAAAGATAATGTTTAACATACAAAACACTAACTTTCTATAGTAAAGAAAATATTGCCAAAAAAAAATATTCAAATAACAGAACTTAACAAAAAAAAGGGGATACAGATGAATGTCCATTCTGTATCTGTGTATTCAAAATGGTTAGGATATATATATAGTTACATTCTCTTAATGAATAGATGGATTTGATGTAATAGTGTTTGTAAATAGGATATCATGTCCGCATCTTGTACAGCAATTAACCACTAGGAAGAATGTATGCAATGTGTTAATTATTGAATCTGTCCTACCAATTTGTTTTGAAACTGTCTCATTGCTATTTGTTTCTCAATAAAATTATGGGGCAAAAAAGAAATTTTTGCTGAAGTGTTTGAGAGTGAAGTGGCTGACGTTAACCACTCTGTTATTTCCTGTGAATGAACAAAAAATAAGGTGGCGTGACCATGGATAGCTGGATGGGCATGTGATAAAGCAAAACAGCAAGCTGTTCACAATTGGAAAACCTAAAAAAAATTTGGAGAACCTAGATAGTAATTTCTGTTCTTTTTATCTTTTTTTTTTTTTTTTTGCGGAACCGGGGATTGAACTCAGACTGTTGTGCTTGACAGGAAAGTGTTTATTCTACTGAGCCATCTCCCTGGCCCCCTTCTTTTTATCTTTCTACATGTTTGGAATTTTGTGGCAAAATGTAGGGAGAAAGTTTTAAGAGACTCCACCTACTTTGAAACTGAGAACTCAGTTTAAGCATTCTACCATTTATTTTTCTGTCTTCTATTCAGGTTATTTTTATTCAGCCAATTTTTTCATGGGACTTTTCCACTCTTATAATGAAACTGTCCTAGACTCAAAGCTTTTATTGACTTTAAAAGCATGTTCCTCTTTTTTTAAAAAAAGCTTAGAAAATATTTCTAAATAGTGGACATATTTATCCTTTTAAAGGTACTAATTCATAATAGTGACAGAAAACATTTTGAAAAACTTGCTTGCATTGGTAAAGTTCTTTGAAAAAGCAAGAGCATCAAAGTTAAAATGTACAATTAGCAACCTGATTATTAGATACAAACTTGATTACCAAATAGACTATGCAAAAAATATAAAGTCAAATACTATTTGGAAGGAAGGACATAATTACAGAAGTAATATGGAAGTCATTTGAAAATAAGATGATCAGTGTAAAAGTTTGGACTATGGGTTTGAAAAAACTTACTTTATATGGTATGCAAGTTTAAAGAGAGAACAGACATTGGACACCATTACCAACTGAAGATTACTCCTGTGTGCTACTGAGAGTGAGGTTTTAGAGAGGGCAGTCTGAGCATACTGAAACAGGAGTGAAAGACCTGGGTTCTGGGATTTGGTTTTCTGCATACTGTTGTAGTCTCTGGACACATCATTTAAGCATACAGAGTTTTCCAGGTAGAAAAGCAAGATCATTGTGAAGTCACATAAAGTAGTAAGTAAAAAAGTACTCTGGAAATTTTAAACTGTTATATAAACATTAACATTAAATAATTTCAAGAGAACAGTATTATAAAATATAAGAAATTATTTTCTGTGACTTTGTTCTGATACTTTCAATTCTTCAGAATTTACTCCAGAAAATCATTTTCACTAAGTATCTCTTTATGAAGTGTCTTTTTCGCAAAGTACAGCCCAAGATACAGCACAAATAGAAGAGGTACAGTCCTGCCATTGAATAGACTTGTGTACTGTTTATTGATTAATTTTTGGAAAGACAGATACAAGCTAGGTGTGATGATACATGCCTCTAATCCTAGCACTCAGGAGGCTGAGGCAGAAAATCCCCACAAGTCTGAAGCCAGCCAGAGCCATGTAGCAAATTTAAGGCCAGCCTGAACTACATAACAAGACTGTCTCAAAAACAAAACAAAACAAAAAAGTAGCCTATTCAGTGTTTTATGGAAAAAGCACCCTTAGTCTTTGAGAAAAATGAATTGACCTTTCATACATAATGATACTGATCTATAAAATGAATACCAGTAACAGTTTAAACTGCAGTATAAGGGAAAAGAAAAACAGAAATATATAAAACTACTAATTTCCCTTAGTTCATTGAAAACAAAGATTTGTGCTAATATTTTTGGACAAGGAAATGCCTATATCTTGTACTCTAAGTAATTACTTTAAAGACAGAAATACAATGTATTAATCATTGTTACTCTCTTGTTTTGAAATTTTAATTTTTCTCTTTAAAAATAATTAATGCAGTATTATATATTATGTGTATATGCAATGTATTAATTTTCATTACTGCCAGTGTTTAAGACCTGAAACTAATAGCAATAGAAAAGCCTAGCAGTTATAATGAATTGAAGATGATGGAACTTTTAGACAAACTTGATACTGAGCTGTAGATGTCAATTATATATGTCTGTCTAACCAAGAGTTTGTTCTATGGTTCTGCTAGTCACAAGCAGAGAAATAAATAAATGGAACTAGAAGAGGTATTAAGGGTTTTAAATGGCTAATAATGAAAAGATTTCAAGATTAGGTCCAAAATACGTGTTTGTTTTATTTGAAAAGATGAAGGAGATATGGAATAGAAACTGTAATTTTCCTGCCTTCCTAATTACAAAAACTTAAAATTAGGAGCAGTGTTCAGAGCTGTAAAGAGATTACTTGAGTGCAGCTAGAGAAATATTTCCTTTCTTGACTGAGAACCCAGTAACTTAATCACTGTTTGGTCTAAAATAAGATAAGTTAGTTTAAAACAGGTGACAGATCACAGAGGTTCAGTAGAGCCTGCTGGAAATGAAGGTGCTCACATGCCCTGGCTCCTTCCAGCAGAGCTTCCATCCAGTGGGCCCATCCACGCAGAACACCCCTTAGGGAAAGTGGTGAGTGCCTGCTCCATCTACCTCCTCTTAGAGGCTTCCCCAGCTCCCCCATGAGCCACCACTGGGTTTTCATTTCTACTGTACCATTCACTTCAGGACATAGTATGCCTATTGCACATGCCTTCAGAAACACCCTGTCCTTGTGGCCAGGAATCATGTCTGTTTTTACTGAAGCCCAGCCTTGTACCTGAAAAAAAGTGGGACCATCCAGTAAAGGTTCTATTTATGGTCTAACCCAGTGGGGCTTTGTTCAAGTACTTTTCCAACTTCCATACCCATGCATTAACCATAGTTCTTGCTGAAACCCCCACCCAAGGTATCTTAGCACAGCCAATAGTGCAGTAAGCAACCCCACCACCTCCCAGCTATGATCTTTCTAGACCCCTCTGAACCTCAGTGCCATGCCTAGAAAGGTGGGATAATATGTCTGTGTTGTAGTTTGGGGTTTTTCAAGGGGAATATTACAGTATAAGACACACATTTATAAGATTATTTTATAATATTCACCCAAAGAATCATACGAAGAGAGTGCAGGAAGTCTATCCACACACTAAATATGAAAGAATCCAGCTAGAGACCTGGATCCCAATATCCTGCATGAGTCCAGCTGAAAACCTAGTGCCTATAACAATGCTTCTCACAAGTTCAGTTGTAACTCACAAAAACATCTCATGCAGGCCTGTTTCATGAATCTGCGCTGGCCCAAAGGTCAGTGGTGGAATCTAGAAAATCTATGCCAGCAGGAAGAAGGATCTGTGCTAGCAGGCCAAGGAATCTGAACTGGAGCCAGGAAGCAATGCTCAAACTAAGAGCCAGAGCTGCCCCAAAAGGTACCACAGCCATCTTCAGTGACAATGAGGTCCTGAGCTCCTCAGATGATAACAGCTGGGTTGGCTCCTGTCAGGAAAGCCAGCATGACAAACTTCTCCAGGAGACTGAGCAGAGCACCATCTTCCCCTCTGGAGCCAGGAAGCAATGCCCAAAATGAGAACCAGAACTCCCCCAAAGTGAACCATAGCCATTTTCAGTGCCAACCAGGTCTAAAACTCCTTTGACAAAGAGAACAGCCGAGTTCATCAGGAAAGCCAGCTTGGCAAGCACCTCCAAGAGAACCAACACCTTCCCTAACAGCTCCCAACAACTTAGCTTCTTCTCCAGTTCTCTCTCTTATACTGCCAGCAACAGTCCTCAGGTAGGCCTCCCACACCCAGCACCATGCTGGTTCAGTTCAACGGGGTATTACAGTTCGACCACCAGTGGGCAATTCACCATAGTCTGCCTTACTGTGTGGGCCTGATGATGTGCCTGGCATATAATAGAGGGTACTCGAGAATTGGGAGCTGCTGTTAGTGTTTCCTTAAGGATTTCATTCAGTACATACTTTATGGGTGTCATAAAATGAATAAAAAATAGACCTGCTTTAAGAACCTTACAGCTACGGCCGGAGAGATGGCTCAGTAGAATAAGTGCTTTCCTGGCAAGCGCAAGGGCCTGAGTTCAATCCCCGGTTCCACCAAAAAAAAAAAAAAAAGAAAGAAATTTTAAAAAAGAACCTTACAGATAAGAAAAAACAGTAAATAAGTGCACATAGAAATGACCTGTGACATGTACTGGTGGGACAGGAATGGTACAGAACACTGGGGAAGTTTGCAGACTAGCAGGTAATCTACCTCTGGTCAAGTACACAGAATTGCTTTCCAGTCATCAGTATTTGCTTAATACAAGACTGTTAACACTGTAATCCTATGTTATTAAAAAACTGCTACATGGATTACATATCATCACAAGTGATGCTGGATACAGATAAAAAGACTAGGTAAGCTTTGCAAAACTAAGAGAACTGAATGAAAAATAATTAGATTTCTAGGCCCAGTGAGATAGCTCAGAGGACTAAGCACCTGCTTAGGCAAGCGCAGGGCCCAAGGTTCTATCCCTGTTACCACACACTGTACCAGCCCCACCCACAGGCTCACTGAGCCAGCCACTGAGTCTTAGGCATGGTAGTGCAAGCCTATAATACCAGTACTGGGGAGGCTAAAAACAGGAGTATCACTATGAGTCTCAGCTGTGTAGTGAAACCCTGTACCCAATACATAAAAAATACAAAATAAAATAAAATGAAAATTAGATTTCTGCATTACCTGTTGACTTTTTAAAAATATACCCATAACCCATGTTATTAGCATTTTTATTATTGTAGTCTCATAATCCAGGAGTTTCATTAAGAATTGGTTTTAACAACATGGCAAACCTGGCATCATTTAATTCTACTGTTAATGATGTGCTGGGTTCTGAGGGACATTTGCAGCTAATTTCTTTAAGCCTTTTGCTTTCCAAGACTTCCAATAAGGGATGAACACAGAGATAGCTTTGAACTGATTTCCATGGTTTTTCTCCCCACTTTAAACACAATAAAAGTCCTGAAACAAGCAGATAGAAGGAAGTAGACTGCATTAATAGCTCTTGAGGAATTACGGGGGAGAAGACTAATTTCTGCCTTGTATTTTTTATTGCATTTAATATCTATTTAATATTTCTGGTGAAAGAATACCAATAGCCTTACAGGCATAATCATTCAATATTTGAAATTATCCAGAGTTATTACAACAGGTTTTAATCTGCAGGTCAAATAAACTAGCAGATCCGTGCCACAGACTAGCCAGTAATAAAAAGGAATGCACTGTTAATTCATGAAACAACCTGAATGTATCTCCAGAGAATTAAGATGGGTGAAAAAAAAAAGAGCCAAGCCTAGCTAGTCATGGTGATGTACACCTATAATCCCAGCACTCAGAAGGATCACCCCAAGTTCAAGGCCAGGCAGGAATGCATAGTGAGACTTTGTCTCAAAAAACAAAGCAAAACAAAACAAAAGGCCCAAAATGTTAACATATTACAGTGTGAATTCATTTATATAAAATCGTTCAAATGACAAAACTGTAGAAGTAGAGAACAGATTAGTAGTTGTCAAGGTTAAGAAAGGGCATGATGGGAAGGAAATTAGCATGGCTATAAAATGGCAGCATGAAGGATCCTTGTGATATGATAATGGACATTTTATAGCTTGACTGTATCAGTGACAATATCCTGTTCGTAATATTATACTACAGTTTTGCAATATGTTACTACTGAAAAAATACCTGTTCCATGTTATGCCTAAGATGTTTGATATTCACACAGTGAGGTTAAGCTTAACAGCCTAGGTTGTATGGTAATAACAATAAGCTTGTCTTCTGGATGGTTAACAACCTAAGTTTGCAGACCAAATTAGAGAAAAAGGAGGGCTGCAAGGAAAGTCAACATTTTGGCCCTAGCCTTCCAAGGTCAATTAAGACTCAGGACAGAGGAGAACGTGTACTGCTATATCATGTAACTCGGCAGTGTCCCAAATTTTCTGATCAAGGAGATTATGGGGCCAAAGAGGAAAGTGATCAATGATGTATAGTGTGCCTAAGAGAGTCACATGGAGAGAAAACATTCTCTCAGGCTTTCACAGAGAGCACATTGACCAAGCAATGGCCGTGACTTATCCACATGGCTGACACTGACAAAGGTTCTACAATCAGAGGTACAGGATCTCAGAATAAATCCTGAGGGGATTTCACTGACCTTATCAGACCCAAAAGCTACAACTCTTGTTGCATAGGTCCTGCTTTACCTTGGTCTTCACCATCCAGCAGAAAAGTATAAAAACGAAATATAAGAAGTAAAGCCATGCTGTTATGTTGAGCTGTAGGGGACTCAGGTCAACTATTTCTGACATTGCCAGTGAAGCAGAAGACCCAATACTATTATGGGCTACTGGACTCTTTTAGAATATTTTGCTGAGTTTACACACCTATAATATTCAAATAACGGAACTTAACAAAAAAAGGGAATACAGATAAGTGTCCATTTTGTATCTGTGTATTCAAAGTGGTTAAGATAGATATATAGTTACATTCTCTTAATGAATAGAGGGATTTGTTCTAATGGTGTTTGTAAATAGGATATCAAGTCCGCATCTTGTACAGCAATTAACCACTAGGAAGAATGTATGCAATGTGTTAATTATTGAAACTGTCCTACCTATTTGATTTGAAACTGTTGTCTTATTGCTATTTGTTTCTCAATAAAATTATGGAAAAAATACGTTACTACTGGAGAAAAATAAAGAGTGTATTAAATATTTGTGCTGGTTTCTTACAAATGCATGTGTATCTGTCATTTCAAACTAAAAAGTTTTTTTTTTTATTTTTTTAAACATTTGGTGGATTTTGTTTTTGTTTTGTTTTGGGGGGGGTTTGTTTTTTGTTTGTTTGTTTTGGTTTGGGTTTTTTGGGTTTTTTGGTTTTTTTGTGGAACCAGGGATTGAACTCAGGCCTTTGCGTTTGCCAGGGAAGCATTTACTCTACTGAGCCATCTCCCCAGCCCCCAATAAAAAGTAATTTTTAAACAGCCATGGTAAATTCCATGTGGATACCCACATGATTTATGAATTAACCACCAAATCTTTAATATAACTAGTACTATAAGAATCAAAAGTACTTTTTTCTTTTGCTACTGTACAAAACTTGTAGCATAAGGATAAGAAGAAAATAACATGTTAATAGGAAAATAAAAATAACTACTATTTTAATACATTTCATTTTGGTTTTTTTCTTGAGTTTGTATGAATATTTTATTGGTTTTTATCGTAATTTGGAATATACAGAGTGCATGATTCTGTATTATGCTTTGTTGGATTTTATATCATAAGGATTTCCCTAGGTCTTGAAAATTCTTCAAAAACAATTTTCACTCAGCTACATATGCCAATCATATAGATATCCTATAATCTGTCAGTGTCTTAGATTTACCTTCTATTTTATATGATAAATATTCTTACACATAAATTCTCCCATTTTTCCTGAAGGTATGTATTTTTAAGTAGAAATCAAATTACTAAATCAAAGCATCTGACCCTTTTTAAGGCAGTTTGATATATTTAGCAGATTGTTTTCTGAAAAAATTGTGCTGATTTATGTTTTCACCAGTAAGTATAGGAGAGTAGATAAAGGTATATGACAAGAATTAGAAGCAGCATAGAATTTTAGAAGACCATTTTATCTTTATCTCAAACAGGGCTTACAGTTGGATCACTACTGACATTTTGAGGCAGATAATTATGTGTTGTGAAGTGCTATCCTGGGCACCATAGGATATTTAGCAGTACTGTGTGTGTGTGTGTGTGTGTGTGTGTGTGTGCATTTTACTGGGGTTAAACCCAGGGGCTTTGCACTGAGATACATCCTTAGCCCTTTTTTTTAAGTTTGAGACAAGATCTCACTAATTGCTAAGTTGTCCACAATGGACTTGAGTTTATGATCCTCTTGCCTCAACCTCCCAGACTGTTGGGATTATAGATATATGCTATACCTGGCTATCTAGGCTTTTAAGATAAATGGCCCCTTGAGGAGAAAAATTGCTCTTGGCTGAGAACCACTAATCTAAAGATTTAAATGTGCAGTGAGCACTTAATCTTCTCTGGTGTTAGCCTCTTGGGTTTGCTTATGGAGTATAAGAATGCATGTTGTTTACAGAGTAAAATAGGTCAGTGATTTCTGTAAGGCTGTGTAAATGACTTCATACCTTCCAGGTACTGTGGTTATAGAAGAAAATGTAAAGAACAAGCACTTCCACTTGTTTTGGCCAATGAAAATACACTGGTTTGAAATTTAAGATGGATATACCTATCAGTATACCTACCTTTGATCTTTTTCTTCTGAATAAGAAGAGCATGACACAGTGAAAACAACTTTTGCTTGCTTGACTTCGTACATAATGATGAAAAGGAAAAAAATGGATTACAATTTTTGTTATCTAGAATTGGGTCCTTAAAAGTCCTCCAAATTTTATTTTAAGTGACAGGAACTCCTAATTGATGATTTGGTCCCTGAGATCTATAGCTGGCTGTCCTCTCAGTTCTTAAAGGAATGCCCCAGTATAAAAGGCCAACCTGTTTTATATTATTTCAACACTCTGTGTTCCTAACATTTCGACTGTCTTTCTGATATACAATTTGCTACACCCAGATCTTCTAGTTGCTTGGTTAGAGTTGGTGAATCTCTGAAATTGAAAGAACACATTCTTAGTTTAAGGTTTTTTTTACGTGAAGAGCACACAAGTGCATTGTTGAGAATATAAACTCACAGGAAATACTCTGCTCATAAATGACATAAAACTTCTTTGAGCCTGACATTCAAGAAAGATGCTAGCCTTTAAAGTTCTGATGTTACTTCATTGTTCATAAGAGTAAGGTTAAAATTCCCCTATCATAAAGGTTAGTTTAACATTGACTTTCTGTACTAGCTGTCTCTTTTCTTTTTGCTTCCATAGGAGCAGTCTCACAGGTGCTGGACAGCCTGGAAGAGATTCATGCACTTACAGACTGCAGCGAAAAGGACCTAGATTTTCTACACAGTGTTTTCCAGGATCAGCATCTTCATACACTGCTAGATGTAAGTCTTGTTTTTGGTTTTTAGGTTTTTTGGTGAGGTGAGTATCTTGCATAATTTTTTACTTCACAGATTCTCAGATATCCATTATAACAATCCTTTTTCACAGGTAGGAAAATCATCCATCCATTGTAGATACAGAATTGAAATAAAGTAGGTGTATAGTACAAAGGCAATATACTTTAACAAGCAGCAGTAGAAATATATATATATATATATATATATATATATGTGTGTGTGTTATATGTATGTTTATAATTACATATGCATGCAAGTGTTATATGTTTTTAAGAGTGTAGCACAGCCATAATTTACTGAAATATTTTTAATCCATTAGAAGAATCCACTGATTTTAGCAATGATTGCTTTTCACTGACTTTAAATATCCTTTTAAAATATTATGCCTTAAGCATAAGTATAAAAGAGAGAAAATCAAATAAGATATTGTATGTCTCACTGTATTCACAGATTTCATATTTTACATCACTGGGTTTCACAGACTCAGTGTCTTCTCCTTGAAGGTCTATACTACATCATATGACAAGATCCATTGACAGCAGACTGAAATCCAGAGAAAAAGCAAAAGCTCAATCATGTCTGCCTTCAGTTCAGTCACAATTTAAGTAAAATACCTTAGCCAACTCTGTTCACTTCAGCAGTTAAAATTTGCTTGAGTGTACATATTAGTCATTTTATCATAAAAACTCTCCAAAATAAGAGAGGAATATTTGCTTTGGGGTACCTAGAACTGCTTAGTGCTGAGTCATCCACCACACGAGGAAAATTTACACCAAAGAAAAATTTTCCTGAAGGTAGTCTGAGGTAGCAATGGGTGTTGCCCTGGTCGGAAGGGAAAGTAGAGCTTAACTGATTGGCTAAACTATTTATTGACTAAATAAGTTTGGGAATTCTTTAGTCCTTTTATACAGATTCACAATGGGCATTATTATATTGACCACTCTGAGAAGTCCTAAAACAAAGAAACCTGTTTCTAACAGTTGGCTGTTTCCATCAATTTAGTCACTCAAAGTAGTCATAAGATTTCCATGATTAGTTTAGGTCTTTTGCGTAGTGCATGGTTTGAGTAGGGTTGACTGACTGCTGCAACACACAATTCTAAAATTTGAGTTCTTATCAGAATAAAGGATTCTTTCTTCTTCACTTTACAGTCCAGTGACAGTAGGTAAGGAAGTTCCACAGAGTCATTCAGGGATCCAGGCCTCTTCCATTGTGTGCCTCTGCTGTCTCCCAGTATCTTAGCCTCTTGTGCTGTATCCCTTGCACCTAGCCAGAATAAGAGAGAACATGAAGAATCTTGCAGGATCAATATTGGAAACGGGCCACATCACTTTTGCCCATATTTATTGGCAAGTGTTAGTTATATGCCTAACCTAGATGCAGGGGAGTTAGAAAATATAGCTTAGAAATATTTTTAAAGAGATCAGAAATTAAATCCTCTCTTTAGTGCAATTTATCTGAAGTAGTATGAAGAACATTTATTTTAATTAGCTATTATCTTACCTTCCTTGAACACCAAAAAGCCTTTGAAATGCATCCTGTTTTATGGCTGCTAAGTAACATTTTGTTACCATAATCTTTGTCAGAAGAAGCAACATTATTATTGTTATTGTTATGTATTATTTGAATTCTAATTTGAGTTCTATTTATTGGCTACTTAAATATCTAGTGTTCAGTATAATTGCTTCATATGATGTTGAAAGTTTTCATAATTGTGAATTTCCCATAGAAGCCAAGGAGAACTAGTTAGGTTAGAAGAACTAGTTAGTGCGATATTTAGAAGATGTGTGTCTAGACATTTTATTTAGCAGTATCTAGACATTTTATTTCAATATAGTCAGTGATTTTGTCATTGCTGAGTAGTTACTGTTATGCTTGTTTTGTTTTACATCAAGGACTTCTGTATTTTTAAGGCTGTAAGAAGCCCAAATTGCTGTAAAAGTTCTATTTTCTTACCAAGATGACAAGGTTCATGTCTTAGTTACTTTCTTGTGGCTGAAACTAAATACTCAACACCTACAAATTAAAGGAGGAAAGATATATTTTGGCTCACAGTTTATAGAAGCTTCAGTCTATAGTTGGCTGATTCTAAGGCAAGATGGCATGGCAGAGAAAAACAGTCCACATCAGGATAGGCAAGAATCAGAACAGCATCTAGGGACAAGAAGGATATACATCTCCACACCCAGTGACTCATCTCTTCGCACTAGGCTTCACCTTCTAACATCACACCCAGCTCAAAACCCATTAGTGGACTAATCTACTATTACACACCCATGGTTCAGTCAGCTCCCAAACGCCCTGCCTGTAAGCTAATGAGTCTTTGCGAGTATATCTAGATATAAGCCAGAACAGTGCCTAAGCATACCAAGCATGAGGCTTCAGGGGAAGTGCAGAAACATTACTTGCTTGTACAGAGGGGCAGATATTCACACATAAGTTGGGCTTTTCCTGCTGCCTTTTATTTCCTAATAGAGAACTTCTCAGACCTCAATAAAAACATTAATTTTTAGTAATTATTCTGTGTGGGAGAAACTGTCATAACTTGAGATGTTCATAGATTTTAGTGAAGAAGAAAATACTTAAATTTCTTTTGGATTCTTTTGAATTTCTAACCTAGAGAAGTATTTGCATTATCAAGCCTCTACTCTGTCAGTATAGCTCAATTTGAAAAGAAGCTATTGGACTGAAAATGAACCATGCCCGTTAAAAAAGACAGGCCATCAGGCTAGGGAAGTAGCTCAGATGTAGAACACTTTCCTAGAATGCACAGGGCCCTGGACTCCATCCCTAGTGCCAAAGAAAACTAAGACATGGTATTTTCTGATTTTTGGAGACAAGTGTCACCTATGAACTCCAGAGATATCCTGAAATTACTGAGTATGAGTTGGCCCCCGACAGTGATACATGTGGTTCTGAATATACAAAGAAAGACATCCTTAAGTGAAAGTTTAATCATTATTAATGACCTAAGCCATCATTAGAATATAGCTTTATGCCATATATCCTGTAAGTAACTTTTTTTTTGGTACCAAGGATCAAACTCAGGACCTTGTGCATGCCAGGCAGGCATTTAAGCCACTGAGCTATCTCTCCAACCCCAAGATTTATTAAGCTTTTGTTTCATTGCTGAAAAGCTACATTTCAGCAATATAGTCAAGAAAGTCCTCAAGTGACTGGTACATTTAAATGCTTGTGGTATACATTAAAAAGAAAATCCAGGTATGACCATCCTTTTGGAAAAAGTGTTTTGTACTTTGATCATCTGTTTTTCTTCCTTGTAATGTTCCATATCCCATGTTTGGTTTCAGATCATTTTGTTTTACAAAAGGAAACTCAATCCCTGTTTTAAAAGATTTCAAATAATGGTACCCAGTGGCATTATTTTGTAGACCTACAGTAATTAACGTTATTTAATCTTAATGAGCCACTTTGTAAAATATTTTTATTATGTCTGTCATTCCTTTTAGTTCAGTAACTCATGTAAATACTAAATTTAAGACTATGATATTTAAGCTGACCAAGAGAAGCAGGATTAAGTTCCCAAGGATGACTAAAGATCATCCAGGACTGTTGCTTCTAGCCAAGCCTTTAAAATAATAACAAATTGGGCCAGGGAGATGGCTCAGTGGAATAAGCGCTTCCCTGGCAAGCGCAAGGGCCTGAGTTCTTCTGCAATAAATAAATAAATAGATAGATAAATAAAATAATAACAAATTGTAAAAGATTTTCTTAGAATCTTGAGGAAACAAAATTACTACTGTGTTAAATGAAAATACAATGACAGCCATATGGATGAACCTGGACAACATTGTGTTCAATGAAGTAATCCATGTACAGAGGGGCAAACAGCATATGATCTCACGCATAAGCAGAATCTGAAGAAAGTGCTGTCATAGCAATAGAATGCAATAGTCATGATGACAAGCTGGGAAACTAGTAGGACTAGGGGAATAAGGCATGGCTGGTCAACAGGTACAGAGTTACTGTTGCACAATAGGATGACTGTGGTTCGCAATATTATTTTAATTATTTTCATAGCTAGAAAAAAGGATTTTGAGTGTTCTCACCACAACGAAATGAAAGCTTTTAAGGTGACAGATAGGCTAAATGCCTTAATTTGATTATTACACAATATGCACACCTTTAAAAAATCACAGCATACTCCATAAATATTTATAATTATTGTGTAGTTTTTTAAAAGAAAAAAAGGAGAAATACACTGGTTTCATGGAGGGAAAAACTTTTTCTGATTTTAAATTTAGTAAAATACATCGAGTTTAATCTATAGTTAGAAAGAAATCCAGAAATGTCTAAATGTTTACTACATAATTACTTCAACCTTGGCACATGTACACTGCTCCTAATTTTATGGAGAGAAATATAGAAGAATGAGGAGGACATACTTGCTCTACCTTATTTCAGTCTATGTTTAAGTCTACGTTGAGATGATCCACATAGTGACTTAGAAAGACACTATTTCAAAGTTAAAAATAAGAAAGAATGAGGGATATAGCACACTGTGAGATCTCTGGGTTCAATAAGAATCAAAATATGATAAGTACATGCACCTGCTCCCTAAGTGAATACACTAGTAAAATAAAATCAAAGTAAGAAAAATTTTAAAATAACAGGCAGACAGACAGATGATTTTACCATATGTTTAGGTGTCCTGTCCTGCCAAACTGAAGTGCCACAAACTGAGTAGTTTAAAGCAATAGAAATTTAGTCAGTTGTGGTACCATATACCTGTAATCCTAGAACAGGTAGAAGGCAGAGGCAGAAACTTCACAGATTCAAGCCCAGCCAGGGCAACTTAGTAACTTACCAAGACCCTGTCTCAAAATTAAAAAAATTTTAAGGCTGGGGATGTAGTTCAGTGCAAAGACAAAGGTTCAATCCTCAGTACTGGAAAAAAACAACAACAAAAACCCAGGAATGTGTTGTTCTCCAACAGTCCTGCAAGCTAGAAAGTCCTACATCAAGGTGTCAGCAGCCTGCTGGGAGGAGTCCTTTCTTGCCTCATCTAGCTTCTGGTGGTTGCCAGCTGTTCTTGGTGTTTCTTAGCTTTATAGGCACATCACTCCTATCTGTGCCTCCAAGCACCAAACGTCATTCTCCTCTGTGTGCTTGTGTCTGTGTTTTCACATGTCCTTCTGAGGGCACCAGTCATCAGATTTAGAACTCACTCTAATCCAATATGACCTCATTTTAATTACATTGAAAACCACCATTTCCAAATAAGGTCACAGTTTTAGGTTCTCGCTAGATGTGAATTTTGAGAGATAAAATTTAGCCCTGTAGTGTATGGAAAACCGATTTTACCTTGGATTAATTAATTCTTTAGGTATTAATTCTTACCCTGCCGTAAGTCTTTAGACTTTTTTGAGAATTGGTGTTAAAGTGTGGTGTGTCTTTGTATGATATTTTGAATCAGTGAGTTGGATTTTAATTTTTAATACCTTGGTGGTCAGTTGATGGATAAGTTTTGATGGCTTTATTTTTCAGATAATACCCATTTTTGTAAATGTTATTTGGTGATAATTCTGTCTTCTCAATTTTTTGTAGAAATTATCCTATTCCAAAATAAATGTTTATTCTGTAAGTCAATGATGTTAGAAAACATTGTTAAATGACACATATATCTTTCTCTGCCAGATTTTGACAACCAAGTTTTTCGAACGTTCACCCACCATATGTCATACCTCTGAACATTTGTTAGCATTTGTTATATACTGCATTTCCATAGCAAATGTGATGTCCCCACCTAATTAAGGTTATTTTCACAGCAAATCTTAAAACTGTTTTCTAAAACAATAATCAATTATTAGATTAAAAGATCAAAAGTCTACCTCAAATAGCAACTTAAGAGACCCAGTCCTAGCCCAGGTCCAGTGAGTGTGCAGAGAGTTTCCTGCTACCCTGTGCCAGCGGGACCAGTCCCAGCCCAGGAGCAGCGTGGGCCGAACCCTCTCCCAGCCCCTCGGGCCGCCCCCACCACTCCGCAGTGCCTCCCCCACCCCGCCCGACGAGTAGGATTTTCTGCCGAGTTCTGGGAGCCCCCAGACCCAGTCCTAGCCCAGGTCCGGTGAGTGTGCGGAGAGTTTCCTGCTACCCTGCGCC
>NW_004524808.1:698581-708389 GCF_000260255.1 Octodon degus
ATTTGATTTGAAACTGTCTCATTGCTATATGTTTATCAATAAAACTTTTAAAAGAAAAAAAATAGCAACTTAATTTAGAAATCTTTGTAATATTGATTTATAAGTAGACTTCTATAATAGAGTAATATTTTAAAATGTTGCATTAAAAATAAACTGGTGCATGGAATCCAAAATTTTGTGTGACTGATATCTTTATCATAATGTTTTACTGTTTATGGAGAGTAAAACTTTTTCTGTCTGGCCTGGAGTTAGCACTGTAAAACTGCAAGTCTTGATTTACTGTTTTGCTTTTCTGAAATGACATTAACTTAATGGTCATATTTGGAATAGCATATTTTTAGAACTCAGAAGTTTCCTAAAGGGGACAAAATGGAAGTTTTACAGTAAAGTGATGATAATGTTTTTGAGGAATTTGAGGTCTGAGAAATAAATTAATATAGTTTGGATGTCTGAAGAGATTGCCAGTCAGGAAATGCCAAAGCTAAGTTTCTCATGAATTTGCAGTCTAGCGAGTTTTGAACTTAAATATCTCACCAAGGCCTGAGGACTTGAGGAGGTTGAGGTACTGGCAAGCTGTCAGGATCCTATCAGATTTGAGTCAGCTTTGGCAAGTATGAAACTAGTTGGGTAAGGGGGTCCCAATTCATCGGTGGTAGTCATTGTGCTGCTTACTTCCCAGTGTGCTGCTGCTTGTTTGACATTTGAGAGCTTCTAATTCTACCATGTCTGGCTCACTGGGCAAAAGGTCTATGTCAGCATATAAGAAGTATTATTGTCCATGGAAAATACTACATGAAACAAGATACCTGAGAGCTAGAAATAACATATATTTTGAATATTTCTTCTAGCTTTTCTTATTTCTTAATGAAGGTATAATTTTTTAAAAAACACAAAGCATGTTGTCATTTGTTAGGCAGAAGTAGAAAGCTAACACGATTAGGAACAAAGCAAAGATTGTATGCTCTTAACATTTACTTTAATTCAGTGAATAGAGTGATTTGTTCTAATAGTGTTTTTATAAATAAGATATCATGCTTGCACCTTGTACAACAAATAACCACTAGGAAGAGAGTATGCAATGTGCTAATTATTGAAACTGTCCCACCAATTTGATTTGAAACTGTCTCATTGCTATTTGTTTCTCAATAAAATTATGAAAAAAACAAAAAAAAATTTACTATTTAATGTTGTAGTAAAGACTTTGTCCAATGTAATAAGAAAAAAATGCAAGGCATAGATGTTGGAAGACATAAAATTGGCCTCTTATCAAGATGTAATTTTGCATGGAGAAAACTCTGAAGGAATCTACAAAATGTACTAGAACTAATAGCAAGTTCACAAGATATAAGATCAGTATATATAGATTATCTGTATATCTGCATACAAATAGCAAAAATATGAAGATAAAATAAAAGAAATATTTATGATATCACCAAAAAATAAACACCTAGAAGCAAGTTGAACAAAATTAGTGTAAGACTTGCACACTAAAAACTACAAAATGTTACTTAAAAAATAAGATCTAAACAAATGAAGAGATATTTATAGATTGGTAAACTCAATACTGTTAACATGGAAATTTTGTCCATACTGATCTATAGACTCAATTCAGTCCTCATCAATATTCCATCAGGATTTCTTTGTAGAAATTGCCAAGGTGATCCTAAAGATTTAAGTGACACTACCAAAATAGTTTCGAAAGAAGAATAAAAAAGAGTGATTTTAAAACTTCCTTTAAAACTGCACTTATCAAAATGGTATGGTGCTGATGTAAGATATACATAAAAATCAATAAAATAGAAGACAAGGGGCCAGGGAGATGGCTCAGTAGAATAAGCGCTTCCCTGGCAAGCACAAGAGCCTGAGTTCAATCCCTGGTTGTACAAAAATAAATAAATAAAAATAAAATAGAAGACAGTACAGAGATAAATTCTCACAATTATGGTTATTCTCAACAAAGATGTCAAAGCAATTAAATGGGAAAGGAATAGTCTTTTTTTAAGGGAGTTAGAGTTGGGCATAGTAGTGCACACCTGTAATCCTGCACTTGGGAGGCTGAGGTAAGAGGGTCTCTGCAAATTCAAGGCAAGCCTGGGCTATAAAGTGAGTTCAAGTCCATCCTGCACTACATGGCAAGACCCTGTTCCAAAAACAAACAAAAAATAGATAAAACAGAAAAAAGGGAGTTAGAGTAATTAGATATCCATTTACCAAAATGAACTCAAGCACTTAACACATACCACACAAAAAATTGCCTGAAAATACTTCAGACTTCCATTGTAAGAGTTTAAAACCACAAAATTTTTAAAAGAAAATATAACCTCTGCCACAGCAACCATTGAAAGAGTAGCCATGTCC
Source organism: Octodon degus (assembly GCF_000260255.1). NCBI lineage: Eukaryota > Metazoa > Chordata > Mammalia > Rodentia > Octodontidae > Octodon > Octodon degus. Next base: position 700,940 of record NW_004524808.1, read on the forward strand.
CTGTGCTATCCCATGGCCGTGGGCCTCAACAAGGGCTACAAGGTGACGAAGAATGTGAGCAAACCGAGGCACAGCCGCTGCTACGGATGTCTCACCAAACACACCAACCAAGTTCATGCGGGACAGGATCAGGAGGTGTGTGACTTTGCACAAGCAGTGCACCATGGAGCTGCTCAAGGTCTCCAAGGACAAATGCACCCTCAACTTCATCAAGAAAAGGGCGGGGATGGACATCAGTGCCAAGAGGAAGCGTGAGGAGCTGAGCAATGTGCTGGCCGCCATAGGGAAGGCAGCTGCCAAGAAGGACTGAGCCCCTCTGGAATCAAGCTTTGCAGAGAAAGATGAAAATGTAAAAATCTTGGGCCAGCCAAATAGCTCAGCAAATTAAAGCACCTGCAAGCAGGGACCGGAGGTTTAATCCTCGGGCCTGCAGTGCCAGCCCCGCTCTGGGGCACGCTGAGATTGCCATTGAGACTGGGCCTGGTGGCACAGGCCTGTAATCCTAGCTGTGGGGAGGCTGTAAACAGGCAGATCACTACGAGTCTGAACTAGTAGTGAGACCCTGAACACCCTGTAGACCCTTCCCTAAAAATACAAAAAAAAAATCTTTATTACCTTGTGTTAGGTAAAGAGTTCTTAGTTAGTACACAAAATAATATGGGGGAATTTAAATGTTCCAAAACTAGATTGAGATAAGAGTTATACAACAGCATAAATTTAACAAATGTCATCAAACTATGTACTCACAATGCTGGAAATTAAGTAGTTTTCAAGTGATATGTCAACAAAACCTTTCAAAGTAAAAAATGAGAAAAAAATATATTTTAAGACTTATTTTAATCCTTTTGCCTTATGTTAGTATTACTTCAGCTTTCCCATCACCAGGACAAAATACCTGATAGTCACAACTTATAGGAGAAAAGATTTAATTTGGCTCACAGTTTTCATTTATTTATTTATTTATTTATTTATTTATTTATTTATTTATTTGGTGGAACCGGGGATTGAACTCAGACCCTTGCGCTTGCCAGGGAAGCGCTTATTCCACTGAGCCATCTCCCTGGCCTGGCTCACAGTTTTCAAAGGACTCAGTCCATAGTCTGCTGGCTCCAACCACAATGACCTGGTAGAAGGGCATGGTGCAGAATTGCTGCTTACCCCATGGCAGCCAGAAAGCAGAGGGAGAAAGGAGGAGCTGGAGACAAGCAAAGAAGAAAGAAATATATATATTAGTTAAGATAATTATACTATTAATTGCTCTTATTTCATTGAAAACCCAGGATTGTGCCAGTATTATGTGGGCAATTAAATGCCTATATCTTGTACTCTGAGCCCTGAGTGACTAATTTAAAGATAACAGTATGCAATGTATTAACCATTGTTACTCTCCTGTTACCTTGTTTTTGAAATTTTGGGGGTTTTTCTCTTTAAAATAATTTTTTGAACATTTAAAAAGGAATACACCCTTCTAGATTACACTACCTAACAGCAAATTCAACTACTGAATTCATCAATGGGTGAATCCACAGAAGACTATAGCAACCCCATGATCTAGTCACCTTCCACATACATGAAACTATGGGGGGACAGCTAAAATCTATGCTGTAATATGGAGAAAGCACTTAGCATCTTTTGTCATTCATTCTTCACAGGGTAATAGTTTCGGTGCCTCCTGGCAGCGCTTGCTAACACCAACACAGGAAAGCCACACTGCTGTATGCAATGCCAAGAGCTCATTGAAGGGATAAGTGTGGTAGATTTCACAGGGCCATCATTCTAAATTAAAATGGAGTTTTGTGACTAAGACTTTATCATCAACTCTACTAACTTTAAAATAATGAATTCCTGGGTACAGTGGCAGATACCTATAATCTCAGCTCCTGGGGAAGCTAAGGCAGGAAGATTGCAAGTTTGGGGCCAACCTAGGCAATTTAACAAGAGCAAGGCTCAAAATGAAATTTAAAAATGGCCTGGGAACATAGCTCAGTTCACTCCCTCGGTTGAATCTCCAGAACAAAAAAAAAAAAAGCTAAATTGAGATTTTATTCTTTTGAAACAGCTTTATTAATCAATGTATCATTGTATCTCATGAGAGAAACCCAGATTGTCTTTTTAAGAAAAAAGTGATGAATTACCTAAGTTTGTGAATCTTTTTAATAAGGAAAATTTCTCATAGCATTATGTTTTAGTTCATTTCCTCTACATTTGAGTATGTGTTTACCATTTCCCAAAGTTCACAGGTATTTTGGCAAATATACCCAACATAAAATTCACCATTTCCGGAAATCTCAATTGTGCACATGAATGGTGTTAAGTACATTCACATTACTGCCCAAACATCACCACCCTTAATCTCCATAATTCTTTCATCTTCCCCAACTGAATCTCTGTTAATAATTCCCCATGCTTCACCCTCTCGTTAGCCCCTGGCAGCCACCAGGGTACTTGCTGTCTCTGTCAGTGGTACTGTTCTAGAAACCGCACATAAGTGGAATCACTCAGTATTTCTCTTTTCATGACTAGTTTAATATCCAGAAGATTCATCCATGTTGCAGCATGTGTCACAATTCCTTCCTTTTGAAGCCTGAGTACTAGTCCACTACAGTGGATGTAGATGCCACATTTTGTTGTCCATTCACCCATGTTTTTTGGTTAATAATTATATAATAATAAAAGTAAAATTCTCAGTATAAGACTATCCCATAACAGGGAATGGGAGCTCTGTATTAATTCCCTCTCAGCAATTGCAGTTTCTAGGTCCAAAGCTTGCTCCTATGTCCTACTCTGTTTTATCTTTTCTTTTCTTTTTTTTGTGGAACCAGGGATTGAACTCAGGCCCTTGCAATTGCCAGGCAAGTGCTTATTCTACTCAGCCATCTCCCCAGCCCCTATGTCCTACTCTGTGTGAAAAGAATATGATTCTTCTCTGTGTTACTGACTATGGAGTCCCTCCAGTTCTTAGATTTGTTCAGATGAATTACTTCTTAAACCAAGGTCTAGAATTTATTCTAGACTACCAAGAGTCAGTTTGTGCCTAACACCAGTGTTAATCAGAGTGACATTCTCTTTTTTTAACACCATAATCAGCTTTACCAGAAGGCAAGGGGATTTTCAAAAATCCTTTCAAGTAACCAGGCATGGTTCCACATGCATGTAGGCCCAGAAATTGGGAGGCTGAGGCAGGGGATCACTGCAAGTTTGAAGTCAGCTTGGGCTACACAGTGAGTTCAAGGCCAGTCTGAACCACAAGAGTGAGACCCTGTGTCAAAAAAAAACAAAACAAAGCCTTCAAAGTACAACAGAGGGGCCAGGGAGATGGCTCAATGGAATAAGTGCTTCCTTGGCAAGCGCAAGGGCCTGAGTTCAATCACCAGTTCCGCAAAAAAAAAAAAAAAAAAAAAAAAAAAAAAAACAAAGTACAACAGAAGTTGATTCTTTTTTATGCCATTCTCTCAGAAAGGAGGGGCCTCCCCCAAAAAGGAATGTGATGTGCTCACAAGCCATTGGAGTGGCTTGCAGCTTCCGCAATCCAAAAACATAGCTGCTTTCTTCTTTTCATGGCCCTTTACACATCATCTCATAAAACCACTGCTGCCAAACTTTGTGTTCTTCTTGTTTTAACTCCACACAGAAATTCATGTTTGCTACAACTATTCATACAAATACTTGGTGTTTACCTCTATAAAATAAGTCATGTCATGGCAAAAAGATTAAATAAAATATCATATAACACACCTAATATAATATATATGCTGTCTTCTTTTAAAGCAGCAAATTCATATTAAGATATTCATTTAGTGTGTCATTATCTCTAACTATAGATGCTTAAGAAGAACTGAGCTAGAAAATGAGTTTTTAAAATTTTCTGAAAGTAAAAAAGAAATGCATGCAGTAGGGAAGTTTTCCCACAGTTGGGCAATCTTCTGTATCTAGTGTACTAAAAAATGCCCCATCTCAGAAGGAAACAATATTGTATCTGTGTCTGTATCAAACTATCTAACTGGTTATTTGTCCTCCTGCTTTCTTTTCCTTACTCCAGAATAAGCATGTGATTTGTCCCTTACAGGGCTTAATTTTAGAGTTATTTGCTAACTAAAAAAAGATGTAGAGAGCAGTCAAGTTAGGTCATCAGGGGCCAGTATTTTAGTTTCTCAGAAAGATTGCCAAGTGAGAAGAAATCCACCACACAAGCCTATATTGTTAAACCACCAATGGGACAATCTTTTAAATTTAACCAGAAAGTCAAGCAAGACTTAATTTCTTGAATTCAGAAGTAAATCACTGTAAGTACAATGTTGTAATAAGATTAAAACAAAATTCTATATAAAGACAAATAAAACTTAAACCCCACAGGAGCCTCCTTACAGCTACTTTTGCTGTCTGAATTCCAAAAGTTTTGCAACTCTTTCAGGAAATCTTGAACTGGCCAGATGTATTGGACTTTCCCTTATCTTATTGGTAGTAATAAAAAAAAATAAAACTTTAGTAATGGATTGGAAGTAGCATCAAGGCCAGGCGTTGTGGTGTGTACTGAAATCCCAGGATTCGGGGGTCTGAAGCAAGAGGATTGCTGTGAATTCAAGGTCAGCCTGAACTCCAAAGTGAGTTCAAGGCCTATCTGAACTACATAGCGAGACCCTGTCTCAAAAAAAAAAGGAGCATCTCACTAGGCTATCTGGGCCTCTTTTTACAACTTCAAGGAAGGATATGCAGTATTTGCCATCATGATTTTACCAAAACACAACTTACGGTAACATTTCACTGCTGCGCTGTTATGCTAGAGCTTTCCTAGGATGGCTGAGTCATGAGCTTCCCACCACTGAGGACAGTGTACAGTCAATTGCGTGCCTGTTTTCTGTGAAAGTAATCCAGTATAAGCTGGAGTGCCTGTTGCTTTATCTTGCTCACTAGATTTGTGGATTTGACACACTTCTTTAGATGAAAAACTCAGTTTCAGATTCATAAAATTTGGCTGTTTACATTTTTTGAACATTTGAAGGGCACATTAGCACATAGTGCGACTTATTTTGTTAATGTTGAAAAAAACCAAATATACCCTTCAAATGGTAGAATGCACTCTCCCCATACATTAGTGATCTGCACAGCTAATATCTGAGTGTTTTCAACTATTTAAAAAATTGATTTAGAAGTGTCATGGACTATAAATTTTTAGCAAAAACAATTTTTGGTACTGATAGGCATTCTTTTACTCGACAAAAGAAAAGTGTCCTGGGCGAATTTGGTTTCTTTTGATAATTCATAATATCATGATGATGTATAGTCATTTCTAGATTTGTAAGATGTGCAGGTTATATAAGTTCTTCCCAGAATTTAATTGAAGTTATCTCAGCTTTTGAAGCTTCCACAGTAGATTTTTCTAGTGTGTTGTCATCACGCTATCTTTGGACTCTATTGTGTTGGATGATGCCAGAGATCCTTGAAAGAGCATTTTTTTCTCTTTCTTTCTTTCTTTCTTTCTTTCTTTCTTTCTTTCTTTCTTTCTTTCTTTCTTTCTTTCTTTCTGTCTTTCTATTCATATTTGAAAGATACAGTGTCACTGTGTTGCCCAGACTGATCCTAAACCCCTGAGTGATCCTCTTGTGTCAGCCTCCCAAGGATCTTAGACTACAGGTGTGTATCACCATTTCTAGCTCCTTCTTTTCGTACTCCTAACTAAAAGATAATTTTATATGTAAATTTGAAGAGGAAAAATAAATTTTCAGATCTCAGAAGGTTTTCTCTGATCTCTAACTTTAATTAAATCAGCTCCAGAGCAGTATTTGAGTTAGCAGTTCTCCGTATTTTAATATTAAATTGCCTTCCCCTAACATTTTGCTGGATTTTATGTGTATGTAAAAAGCACTGCTGCATAGTCAGGACCAATCTCGTAGTTTGCTGAAAACATGTGACCTTGGAACTTTGTTCCTGTTTATTCAACTTCTTTTTTAGAGACTGAATAAAAGTTCCTAATAAGACAGTCTGTTTCCAGGGGAAGTCATTTCAAGTCTCATAATTGTTGCGCAGTGTAATCCTGTGTGTGCTGTTATCCATTTTATTAGAATCATGGTACATTCCATTGTGTGTTTTGTAGCTAAATACTTAGCTCTTGCAAAAACTGTAATTCTCTTCTAGCAGGAAGCTGCTTAAGTACTTGTAAAGTGGTCACTAATAAGCTTCAGTGTTTTTTCTGCACCTCCGAGCCAGTTCAGTTGCAGTCTAGTTACAGAAGTTACAGTTACTCTTGTCTCAACTAATATATATATATATATATATATATATATATATATATATATTAGTTCTTTATCCCTCCTCTTCCTCCTCGTCCTCCTCTTACGCCTTCCTCCCTCTCTCCCTCTCTGCCTTCTTCTCCCTCTCTTTCTTCCTCTTTCTTTTGCCCTGGGGGTTGAACCCAGGGCATTTACACTGAGCTAGGCCATTCTTATTTTTTAACCTGAGACAATATCTTACTAAGCTTGAACTTGTGATTCCCCTGCCTCAGCCTTCCACAGTGCTAAGATTATAGGCATTGACTACCATCTATAGCCATCCATTGTATTTTAAATATTGATTTTGTCAAATATTGCACAAAAACTATAGACAAAACAAAAGCTTCTATTTCAAGATCGAAGAATCAGAAGAATGAGACATAATGGAGTATAGTTAACAATGAAATTTGAAGCCAAGTATGATGGCATATTCCTGTAATACTAGCACTCACAAGGCTGAGGCAGGAGGATTGTCATGAGTTTAAGGCCAGCCTGGGTCATATAGTGAGTTCAAGGCCAGCGTGTACTTTATAGAGAGATCTTATCTCAAAAAAAAAGAAAGAAAAAAAAGAAAAGAAGCTTGATTTAATGTATTGAATGTAAATAATGACATATTACCCAATTTTATCTTTATGTTTGAAAGTACAGTCCTGGGAAATTTGAACTTAATATTACCAGCATTTATGCTGGTCTGTTGAAACAACCCATCTGGAATGCTGAACGTGGCCCCTAACAGCACTGTGCTACCACTCGTTGAGGCAGAAGGATATAGTGTGTCCAATGAGCTGTGTATAGCCATCTGACCCGGTGCCAGAGGCTGGCAGGGAGTGGGCCTGTCTGCGAGTGAGGCAGTGTGAGACAGTCTGTTCCCCACACAGCTGTTCACATTTCCTTGTTTTTGTCTCGGTGCTGTGTGTGGGATTTTTTTTTTAATAAAAAGTGCTGAACTTGGATAACTAACTTTTTAGAACAAGAAAGCAAACAGCAATAGATTTCTATATCCTTTGTTTTCCCTCGGGATAATTTATTAATGCCCTTTCCTCCTTCCTCCCCTTCACACCACAGCTTTACAAATATGCTTGGTTACCTTCAGATTTAAGGAAAGTAAATAGCAAAAGGAAATATATTTTGACATTCTAATTCACTTTGAATTTAAGCTCTTTTTTATTATATTTATATTTATT
>NW_004524808.1:709154-722643 GCF_000260255.1 Octodon degus
TTCGTGAAATGCAAATTAAAACCACATTGAGATATCATCTCACCCCAGAAAGAATGGCTATCATAAAGAAATCACCCAACAACAAATGTTGGAGAATTTAAGCTCTTGAACAGACGTTGCAGAATACCACCCCCCGGTCAAATCTGACCAACCATGCATAAGTAAAGTTTTATTGAAACACAGCCGTGTCCATTCATTCATGGATTGTTGATACCTACTTTCGTACAATGCAGAAGAATTGAGTAGTTGTGACAGATCACATGGACTGAAAGCCTAGCATAGTTACTAACTGACCAGGGTAAAATTAAGATCATATTATTCCTTAAATGGCAAAGTTTGCAATTGTTTGACTAATAGCTTTCAAATCCTATTTTTCTGCAGCCTAAAAATAGTATTTTCCACAGTATTACCCTACAATATTATAAAAAGTATCTTCCTAGCCAAGAGATTGTATTTTACTGCATTCTGATACAAGCCCAGAACACCTAATATGAGAGAAAAGATTGGGCATCAGCAGGTCAAAGATTTGTCCTTGCTGCTCTGCCTGTTTGGCCCTAAGCATGGTGCTTTGCTTCACTGGACCTCAGTTTGATCCTCTGTTATGAGCTTTCTGTCACTGTGACAAAATACCTGAGAAAATAAACTTATAAGGCAGAAAGGTTTATTTTGTTTATATTTGTGGATGTTTCAGTCCATGGTCCATTGATTCCCCCCGTTGCTTTGGGGCCTTTGGCAAGACAGTACACCATGGCAGGAGCACTTGACCAAAAAATGTTACATCATGGCAGCCAGGAATCAAAAAAAAGCAAGCAAAGGGCTGAGGTTCTAATAGTCCATCAAAGTTATGACCCTAGAGTCCTGGCTTCCTTCTACTTGGCCTTACCTTCTAAAGGTTCCACTTCCTAATAACACCACACCTAGGGACCAAGCTTTAATACACAGACTCTTGGAGGACATACACAAACCATAGCATCCTCTTCACAATGAAGGAATTGGCCAGGTATGGTGATACACGCCTATAATCTTAGCATTAAAGAAGCTGAGGCAGGAGGGCCACAAGTTGGAGGCCAGCCTGGGCTGTATAGCAAGGTCCTGTCTCAAAAAAAAAAAAAATAGCAGTTAAAAATGGAGTTAAATTGAATCAATAGCTAAGGTCTCTTCTACCTTAAAAATTTCATGGAATAAGTGAGACTTAAAAAATCCAAAAAGTAGTAAATATTTTCAAAATATATTGCTTAACTTGAGAAAGTTTTTTACTGCAGGACCAAAGAAAATGATATCTGGTTCCTAAAGAAACAAGCTAAAAGAAGTATTCCCACTGTATTCATTTTTATATTACCCTGAATTTTTTATAAATATCTATTTATATTTGTATGTGCCACTTCAAATACTCAATTTTTTTTTTCAAATACTCAATTTTTAGGAAACATTTATGAAACATCTACTGTGTCATTGGGCCCATATGAGGCACTGTTACCTAATGTCAGAGATTTAAAAGTCTAATCATGGAAAAAAGAAAGAAGCACTTATGTATCATTGTATAGTCCTAAGCCTCAGGCCGCCAGTGCCTTCTTGGCTGTAGGCTGCTCCAGGTGACCTGCAGGTTAGCATGGAGGGCAGCCAAATGTTGGTGCTGTTCTGGGTTGGAATAAGTGGCTTTGACATTTTTGGTGTACTCTGCAACTAGCCTTAGCAGCACACTTTGGCTCCTGTCCCCACAGACCACCCTACCACTTCTTACTCTGGGTCCTCTTGCCGTATGCAGGCAGCCCTTCCAGACAGGACCCCATCAAGGTATCTCCAGCCAAGTTACCTTCTGAGGCACCTCCTTGACTCATGGGAAACACACACCTTCTTGCCACAATATACACTAAAGTGCCACGTGATCTCTTCACTTAGGATCTTAACCACCACATGTGAGGGCACGCTATGGGCTCTCTCCCACACAGAGCCCCTCCTAGAGTACCAGTGTGAGCCTGTAAGTTGCTGAAAATTAGCCAGCTCCCTCCAGAAAATGAGGTAGCAAGCTTTTGCTGGCAACTCTCATTCCTATGCGTGGTTCTTCTGGAGTATCCATCACCCTTCATCTTGTACAAAGAAAGGTGCAGTTCTCTGTCCTCCCCTTAAGAAGGGAAAAGCAAATGCCTCCTTTCTTAACTCTTAGAATTCCTACAAACTCCAGGCTTCTGCCTCTATAAGCAGAATGAGGCCCTGGCGTGAGTATAGAAGGCCCAGCTTGACCAACTCTCAGCAAGCCCTGAAGGGGTGCCCTGGCAGCTTCCCAGCATACTTGGTGCCCCTGAATCCCTGTAGGCCTTAACTTTGAGCTAAAAACCTAAGACAACAGGTAAGATCTCAAAGTCTCAACATCACAAGTTATATATACATATTCTTTATAACGGCAAGACAGGGAAGAGGGGTAAAGGATAATAAAGAAGCTGCAACCTAACTTTTTTCTCCAAACCCAACCACCTCTCACTTCACAGACAGACAGACAGACAGACAGACACACACACACACACACACACACACACACACACACACATTTTGACAAAACTTTATCTGGATTTGAACTTCCAGGAAGGAAGAAGCAAACAGTGAGCAAGCAAGCAAGGGAGGGAGGGAAGAGTGAGAGGGAAAGACAAGAGGAACAGGGGCAGGGGGCAGGGAGAGAGAACACTGACATTAGACCTAGGGGACTATACTTGACATAGTAAGAAGATCAGATTAAAAGGCAAAAGTCTCTGAAGCCAGGCATGGTGGTGCACGCCTGTAATCCCAGCACTCATGGAGTTTGAGAAAGAAGGGTCACTACTAGTACAAACTGCAGCGACACTGTGTATCTAAATGAATAAATAAATAAATATTAAAAGTCTCCAATTTGGGGAGCTGTAAAGTGTTTGTTGTTTTGTGAGTAAAAAAATAATGTGTATTTATTAAATATATAAATAGAAACTAATCTTCATCATTGCAAATAGTATTACCAATAGTCCTTGGTCAAGAAAAAGGTATAGCTCAATTTGTGGTAGAATTAGACATTCTAATATTACAATGCCATCAACTCATAAAGCCTGTAAACAGGTTTAAAACAGTTGTGAAATTTTTAGACTTTACTTGGTCATTAATATCATGACCTGTCAGAGCTAACTAAATATCCTTCTTTAAGTAGTTTATATTTTTTTATTGTGATAAGAATATTTAACATGAGCTGGCCAAATAGCTCAGCAGATTAAAGCGCCTGCAAGCAGGTGCAGAGGCCAAGAGTTCGATCCCCAGGCCTGCCCTGCCAGCCCCACCCCCGGGGCATGCTGAGATGATACTTGAGACTGGACATGGTGGCGCCCACCTGTAATCCCAGCACTTGGGAGGCTGTAAACACGCGTATCACTATGAGTCTGATCTAGTAGTGAGACACTGAACACACTGTAGATCCTTCCCTAAAATACAGGGGAAAAAAAGAATATTTAACATAAGCTCTACCCCCTCAACAAATTGTTTTGTTTTTGTAGTGCTGGGGATGGAACCCAGGACTTGTGCATGCTAGGCTAAGTGTTCTGTCACTGAGCTACAGCTCCAGGCCCCCTCTTACAAGTATTTCAGTGTATTTTAAATGTGTACACATTTTTTAACCTATTTTTCCTTAGTTTTTGTTTTTCTTTCGTTTGTTTTATTTTTTGAGACAGGATTCCTCTATGTAGCTCCTACTGGCCTTAAACTCACTATATAGACCTGGCAGGCCTCAGACTCACACTGATCATCCTGCCTTAGCCTCCCAACTATTGAGATTATGGGTGTGTACTATCACACCTAGCTTTTTCTGGTTTTGACTTTTAGGGATTTTTTTCCATCTTAAATAGAAAATTTATTCACTTATTTTATAAATTTTATTGTACATATTTGAGGTTTACAACGTAATGCTATAGGGTTCTTATTGGTTGTAGTTACTACAGTGAAACAGATTAACATGTTTATTATCTGACATAGTTACATTTTTGTGATGAGAGTAACTAAAATCTTCCTGTTTAATAAAAGTCTCTATTACAATACTGTTTTTATTAACTAGAGCTTTCATGTTCCAGCAGGTCTCTAGGTTTGTTCATTCTATATATCTGTTGTTTTGTAGCCTTTGTCTTACATTTTTCCATTTCCTTTCCCTAATCATTATGATAGCTACTATTTCATTGTCTGTCTTGTATATTTGAGCTTTTCTTTTTAAAAAAACTAGCATCACATGTTGTCTCAACTCTTGTTGGTGGGACAAAATACCCAACCTCCCAAATTACTGAAGAAAATGTTTATTAAGTTCATAGTTAGTGGAGGTCTCAGTCCATATTTGGCTTGCTCCAAGGTGGAGTGGCACATGACAGAAGGCAGCTATTCATACTGGTAGAAATCAGCGAAGAGTAAAGGGAAGAGCTGCAGCTAAGGCAGCTAGCAAGCCTCTCTCCCTTCCCCACATTGTGTGTAGATTACCCACCCAAAGGCAGGTGTAGCACTCGCACTTCTAATCCCTGAATTGCATCATGAATTAATCAAAAACTCTAGAAACTGCCCCAGTGATTGCATGAGGCTTTGGGGGGACAACTAGACACAAACCATAACACATGTAAATGAAAGTGTGCAATAGTTTTCTTTCTATGTTTGGTTATTTCCTTTAGCATAATGTTTCCTAGATCCATATATGTTGTGGCAAGTGGCAGTATCTCCTTTTAAGAGGCTGAATTATATTCACATATCATCTTTTCCACATATCATCCATGCTTCTGTCAGTGGGCATTTAGATTGTTTCATATCTTGGCTATTGTAAATAATGCTTCAGTGAACAAGAAAGTGAAGGTATCTTTAGGAGGTGGTGATTTCGTCTCTTCCCTTTTCTCCACTCCCCTCCCTTTTCCACTCCCTTTCCCCTTATGTTCCCTTCCTCTTCCCTTGGTTTTAGGGATTTTTTTTTCCATTTGGTTTGGGTTGGAGTTTTGTTCTGTTTTTTACTATTTTTTTATGATATGTGAACAGTGTTTCATTTACTTATTTATTTTTTATTTGTTTTTTGAGAAAGGGTCTCACTATGTGGCTCAGGCCGGGCCTGAACTCACTATATACCACAGGCTGGCCTCAAACTCTTGGCAATCCTTCTGCCTCAGCCCCCGAGGGCTGGGATTACAGTCACACACCACACACCTGGTTTCATGTACTTTTATAAGCTAAGACTAGCCTAGTTTCCCAGATGGGAAACTAACCACTATTTATAACATGATTTCTATGAGAAAATATATTCCCTAATTCGCAGTTTCAAAATTGACACTTCTCAGAGACAGAGCCAATGCAGACTGTCTAAATCTGTACGGATTTGGGCAAACTTTTGTGGACTAGCCACATATTACTAGTTAATATGATGTAAGGTTAAAGTACAGCCTCGTTTTATTAGTCTATTTATATATACTGTTGATGTGAACTTCAGTTTAGTATTGCTTTCTTAGTTAATGGTATCATTTAAAAATTATCTCTGCTCTATCTTCACATTGCTCTTGTTAGGTATTTTATACATGGAGTGGGCCAGATATTTACAAGTCATAAGTATTTATCTTATATCTGTATAAACAAATTAAACTGTAATTTAAAAAAATGTTTACAGGCAGTATTTGACCTCTCAACTACCACTGTTGTACAGAGTGAGGAAAGAAAAGAACAAAATCAACAAAAAAAATCACCTATTTTGGAGAAGTTAGGAAATAGAAGCTTTCAGACTAGCCAAGGTTAATTTTAACTTTTTTCTATTCAAAGCAAACTGTTGACTGTGAGACATTTTATATGAGGCGCAGCTTAATGTTTTAATTATATTTCTAAACTACAGTGATTTGTCTCTAATGAATTAAAATTCTTCTGAAAGTTAAACTGTAGTTCATTTAGGTTTATGGGATTTTTTAAATATATTTAATTTCTGTTAAGTGTCTTCTCACACTCTTGAAGTTGCCAAATCAAAAGGAAAAAAGTTCATATACTTGACTTTCTACTGAAGGAGCTCAGCACTGATTCTGTTAATGAACAGCCCTGGTATAAAACAAACATAAACCTTTTGTGAGAACATTCCTTCCTAGAAGGAGTTGGGTTTGCCCTTTCCCAAGATTTAGGTTTCTGTGAAAATTCTTTTAGCCAAAAAGCATTCTTTCATTGTACTCTATTCATATTATTGAATGTTGCTTCTGTCAAAGGGAAAAAACACAGAAATAGCTGAAATATTGACGAACTTAAAATGCCAAGGAAATTACAACACTGACAGAATTTTGGTCCATCTATTTAAAGATAGATGTTCATGTTGTGGCAAGTTTCATTGAATGATCAAGAGATTATTAACAAGAAGATCCCACTGAAATCATCAGCCTGCCTTTTGAAGAGGAAACATATTGTTGACTGAAATAATATGTATGAAGCTATGAATTGCAGCCAAGAACTATGAATATTGATTGGATTTTCTTCTTTGCTTTTTAGCTGTATGACAAAATTAACACAAAGTCTTCACCACAAATCAGGAATCCTCCAAGTGATGCAGTTCAGAGAGCCAAAGAGGTAAGTGATATATTTTTCTTAAAGTGTTCGATAACATCATATTTACTATCTTAAAGAAAATATTTCTGCTGCACATTACAAGGCAGTTTCCTTGAAGTCAGAATTTGACTCATACTCAGATTTAGTATTTTGTTTTGTTTTATTTTTAGTATTTTGGAGTTTATCATTGAATATACATACATGAGAAGGAAAAAAAATCTCAACATAAATATGCTTAGATTTCTAGCTTTGGCTCTGCCGTGTCAACTTCAAATGTTAACATACCAATTTTATTTCTTTTTTGTTTTGTTTTCTTAAAAAAGTAAGTTATTTTGCTGCATTTCATAGAAATAGACATGCTATAAAAATTTAAATTGTTTTTCAAGGGAGTATTTAAAAGTTATTTGAATTTCTATAGCAATTACAAGTACTGACTATAAAGAAGTCATTTTTTATAGAAGTCATTTTTATCTATTGGTAGTACACATGGCTGTATCTGTCACAAACTATTTCTAAAAACATAGGAAAAAATGACATCATAGAATATTTAGAAAATAAAAGTTGAGGGGCTGGAGAGATGGCTCAGTGGTCTAAAGCACCTACTTGGAACAAACTAAGCTAAGCAAAGCACAGGGACCACGGTTCGATCCCCCAGCACCACATGCCAGCCAGCCGCGCCCCCTGGTGGGCTGAGCTGGCCACACACACGCACACATAAAGAAAATAAATTTAATAAAAAAAAAAAGAAAATAAAAGTTGATTCATAATCCTATTACCCAAACACAGTAGTTTTCATTTTTGCATATCTTTTTCTAGTTGCTGTTCATTTGCATATAAATTATAAATAGTTGCAACCAAAGTCTATGTATTTCTAGCCTAACATTATGTAAGCATTTTCCATGTTTCTACTTGGTATCCATAAATATAATTTCTAAAATCGTTTAATTTTTTACAACTATAACATTAGAATAAATTAGCAATTCTCCCACTAATGGACATCTATTTTTGTCACTTTTTTGTTCTTACAAAGCTATAGAAATAATTTCCCTTTTTAAAAATTAACTCTTATAATGTGAGATTACTAAGTGAAAGAATATGAAAGACAGTCTCTTCTCTAATAGATTTTAAGCCCAAGATTTGTACTAAAAAATACTATATATTCACTGAGGAACTAGATTGAAGCTCTGGTGGCTGCCAGGCTAGCCACTTGATCAGGACTAGCTGCAGGAGGAAGTGTTTTACATCGCCCACCAAGCACTCATGGAAAGGCATTAGGTATTGTGAACACAAATCACAAATCACTACCTGATCTTCATGATACACAAATAAGTAGAAGCAGCAACACTATGGGAACAAATCTTTGGCTTCACTGGACAGTGAGAACCTGCTAAAGGTCTCTACCTAGCCATGTTTAAGAGACCAAACAAGAGGCACAGAGTCTGTGTTTTCACCCTTTCATTTCCCCAGTACAGAAATAGAATGCTTGAAATACATCAGGGGAAGTTAGTTCATCATCATTAACTAGTATGAATTCACAGCATAGCCAGCACTCACTAACAGGGGTGTGTGTGTGTGTGTATGTGTGTGTGTGTGTGTGTGTGTGTGCTACTGAGGCCATCGGTGAGTAGAGCATTAGAAGTATGACGCTGATCTGGCTAAGATAATTGTACAACTAATTTCTATTGGTTTCTTGAAAGGAACAGTTAGTGCTTATATTATTTGATTAATTTTGCATGCCTATATCTGGTAATCTGAAAAACTAAAAATAACAATACACAATATAACAACCATAGTCAATTTCCTATCATCTTGTTTTGAAATTCTGCCTTTTTTGATTATTCTTTTATAAATAAATAGATAAATAAGTAAATAAGAAGTATGAGGCTAAAATGTAAAGCTCAGGTTGGGTGACCCCATGGTATCTCTTCCCAAGGTACTACGGGCAGAGTGGAGATCTGCATGCCCCTGGCATGCAGTAGTGCAGAAGCAGTCTTTGATTGGCACCATGGGTAGGCTTCAGCAGAGTGCAGTGTACAAGACCTCACTGTGACTGCAGCCATTTATGGTTAGAATTGCAGCAGATATTTGCTTAGAAATGAAAAACAGAGGTTGCGCCACACGGTCTTGTCCTTAAATCCAGTTAAACAGGTAAACTTCATCCTGGGGAAAAGGGAGAAACTCTGAAGAAAATTTTCCTGTAAAAACACCATTTTTACCAGTAGGGAGAAAATGTAAACAATTAATTAGTGAATAAAATTTGAGTAGAAAGAGAAAAGAAAGATTTTTAACCTTGTTCTTGGGCTCATTGGCATTTAACTCTAGGAGGCATTGGTGGAAGTATGGTTTTCTGTCTGCAGGGAGATGAGCCTGAAGCAAAGCATTAATCGTGCCATGCTGGAAGAAAAATTACTTAAGTGTATTCTTAGTTAACTTCTAATCAATAAATATTCCTTTTCAATTTTTTTTATTCAAGCCTGTGTCATCTTTCTAAAAGGAATTGACACAAAAAGTAAAATAAAAGGAATTGGAAGTGCTGTTAATATAACAGAAAGCTATTATTTGCTTTTAGTGGAAACTGATTTTGGTGGGAGTTTGAAAGATACTCTCCCATTAAGTTACTTATACTTGTCTTAAGTGTGTGCTACAGGCTTGTCATTTTGTTTTGTAACTTTTAATTACCTTTGAGTTACAGTTGGGTAATATGCATTACAATTTGTTCCATTACCATCAATAATACTCTTTTATATATCAACCCTGGAAAAATGAGGAATCTTAATTAATTGCTTTTGCTTGCCATAAAAATTCACTCATAATTATAAATTTAAAAGAATTCCACATGTTATGAATTTTCTATTATGTTTACCATGTTATAAATATTTTGTTTATTTTTTTAGGTATTGGAAGAAATTTCTTGTTACCCTGAGAATAATGATGCAAAGGAACTAAAACGTATTTTAACACAACCTCATTTCATGGTAAGTAACAAATTTCCATAGAGCTAAAATCTCTTAAATTTTTAATAAGTTTCATATAATATCACCAGTTCATCAAATGCATTTTTGGCCATGTACAATTTATGTCACTTGATGATGCAGATACATTCTGAGAAATATGTCATTAGCCAACTTGATAATTATGAGAACATCATAGAATATACCTACCCAAATGTAAGTGGTATAGACTATAACACACTCAGGCAATCTGATATATACTATATGATATACTTCTAGGCTTCTAGCAAAATAACCTGAGATTAAATTAAGCACAAGTGAAAACAATGCAGTGAAGAAGCACAGTTAATATGGTGTATATGAAGATGGTGCCGGGTAACATGGTATACATGTTTTGCAATATTTTAGAAGTAGATAAAATACACTCTAATGTAATGATACAGCTGGGCATGGTGGCACATGCCTGTAATCCCACTGAGGCAGGAGGATCACTGCAAGGCCAGCCTGGGCTACATAGTAAGTTCAAGGTCAGCCTGAACTGCAAAGCGAGACCTTGTCTCTAAATAAATAAATGATATAAAATGAGGCTGGGGAGATAGCTCAGCGGTGTAAGCACTTGCCTGGTAAGCACAAGATCCTGAGTTTGATCTCAGCTATAAAAAAAAGATTTGAAATCCTGTACCATTTGTGTTGTTTCATGTTGCTTTATTTTTGTCTTTGTTCTTGTTATTTGTTTTTGTTTTTATTTTTGCTCATTAAAATAAAGACACAAAATATAATATGGTGAATATAACATACTGCAGTTATGTATTTTGAAGTGTTACGCACTGTGCATAACTGTATCACTATGCTTTATCTGATTGCCAGCATGTTAGGTTTAACTCCAACATTGCCACAGTCATGTAAATTATGTGTGCATCATGAAGGCACCAGGTCATAGGAATTTTCAGCCACATTTTAACCTGATAGGACCACTATTGTGTATGTGGTCCATTATTGACCAAAATGTCATTATGGGGGGCCTGACTATAACATCCAATGGTTAAGACAATACCAGGTAACACCAAATGCTTTGAGATTCTTTTTTTTTTTCACTTTGTGTCACAATTGTAAAGATGTTGCTTATGAAGCAGCCCCTAGGGTACCGTGTGGTCTTCAAGCAAGGGATTATCTTCCTTATTGGACAGTCTTTAAGTTACTGGAGCTATATTACCAGAACCACAAAGAGCTAAAATTAAAGACAATATTTACAGATAAACACTTCCATCAACCTAGATGATATGTTAAAAGACTTCTCATTCTCTGAAAATGCAAAATTCTTTCACTTTCTTCATTCATGTCTACTTATGGAAAATGGGAATCACACCTGTATTTATCCAATTTTTATAAAGCTAAATGATTGAGCAAATTCCAAAACAGGTAAGGTATTTTTCTGTCGAAAAGGGTCCATAGTTATCTACTTAACTGCAATTCAAAAGTACAATGACAGATGGAAATACATATTGAATATAGCATGTATAAAACATTAGCCACATCTGTATGTGTGAAGTACACAGTGTTGAAAATTCAAATGACTGCTCTTTGGAAGAAAATCTGACTTAAAAGCCATCTTGTTATTACTACAATTGCAGGTGACATTTTATTAAAATACTTTTTCCTTAAAGTAACAATCTTGAAAGAAGCAGTAACCATATTCTCCCTACCTAATTTTCAATTTCCTACCCAAGCCTAAGGTACAGCTCAAGTATAACCCTTGAAAGTATTTGACTTTATATGATAGCAGAATTCCCCAGTGAATTCAAAATACAGTTCCATGGCTGCGAGCACATTTTTATAGCTTAGTTATACAAATAGAACTCAGTTCAAATCCCACTTCGGCTGTCAGAATCTCTAATTCCTCTAAGATCCACACTGACTCTTCCTTCTCATTCCCCCTTGTTTCTATTCACTCATCTACCATTCTAATACATGCTGGCCTGCCGAAATAGGTCCTTTTCCTGGTGAATGGCATCTGCACAGTACTTCTGTGTCCATCTGTCTCTGCTTAGCTTTGTTTTCACTAAACTTATGGTTTCCATTAATCACTATTATTCTCTGTTTCACAGAGCAGAAAAATGGAGAAAGTGTACGCCTTTTAGAATCTTCAAATCAGAGCAATCACAAATATTAAACTTAATTACCCTTAATATTATGCACTGATTATTTCACATGTGTGGGCTATGTTTCCCCCAATTATAATTCTGTCCTCCTATCTATTGTGCCTAGCAGTAGTGGATATATGCTTAATACCTAGTAAATGTTAACTAGTAAGTATCCCTAGGTACTCCATAGTGTCTGCCTGTCACCTGTAGAATATAGAATTTACACATTGTAATTTCTTGGAAAAACACTCATGAGAGTAGGAACTTGCTCACTTGCAGTAAGTTAACTTCTCCCTGACTGTTCGACACACTGTATTTTCCATAGGGAGAACCTTGGACACATTTGTGAAGAAATCTGTTTGTCTATAAAGTGCTAAGTAACCTCAGCTCAACTCAGAGAACAATATAATGCCATTTGAGTCCAATAGATATTTCTTTTTTTTTTTTTTTTTTTTTTTCGTCGTGTAGGGAATTGAACTCAGGCCCTTGCCAGGGAAGCACTTATTCCACTGAGCCATCTCCCCGACTCCATAGTGGATATTTCAGAGTTGAAGTAAGGTTAATAAAGACATTAACACTACCCAAGTAAAAACCTTTTTATAAGGTTAAGGATTTTTTTTCCAAAAAAAAATCTTAACTCAGGTACATGTCTCAGCCTACCTACCTTCTAAGCTATTATTTATCTTGCATTTCTAAGGCCAACCAGAAGTTAATATATTATTGCTATTAGTAAACAGTTTCAGAAATAATAAATATAATTCTTCCACTTTTTTTTGAATACCTGTCCAAGTGCTTAAAGGACATTTTCATTCATTTATGAAATACATAAAAGCCTACTGTGTGCCAGGCATTCTGTACTAAGCACTTTCATTCTAGTAGAAGTGAGTGGGGGGAGTAGAGAAGGTAAAGACCATGAACAAGTGGACTACCAAGACAAATTCATAGAGTAATAACTAGGAAGAAAAGCTAATAGGGCAGAAATGTTAATAAGATAGGAGCCACTTAAATCACCAGGGGAGAACCCTTGTGCAGAGTTAATACATACGCTGAGACTGGCCATCCTGATGTGCAGACAAATGCAAAAGCTCAGAGACAGTAAGGAGCTTTGTAGGGTTCAAGGAGCAGAAATAAGGTCATTTTGTAGCTGGAATAATAGTAAACAAAAGATAGAGTGGTCAAAAGAATTAAGAGATTATCAGAGACCAGCCCAAGCAGGGCCTTTAAGGCCATAGTAGACTGGATTTTTCTCTGGTTTGCAGTAGGATGATAATCAATGGCAAACCTTTTAGAGCTTTCAGTAATAACAAACAGCCTGCTGGGGCACCCATGCCCTATGGTCACTACCACAGTACTAGGTGATAGCAAACAGGAAAGTATGTGATATGTGCTCTTATCATTGCTGGGGCTGACATGGAGAGAATGAACTATGGGGGCTAAGAGGTAAAGGAGGGAGACCAAGTAGAAGGCTGTCATGAAAGGTGATAGAGGCTTGGAAGTAGATGGGTATCATAGAAAATGGGCAGATTTGGGCTCTGTGTCAGAGATGGTTTGACTGTAGCAGGACTTGGTCAGGATTGGGATGTGAGATAATGTGATTAACTGCACAAGAGGCCACTGCCTTGTCAAGGCAAAGAAAGTTGCTTACAGTCACGTACCTGATGAGCGGCATCACTGAGGTTCAAACCAGATCTTGTTTGTTCCAAAGCCCACACCCTTAAAAGTGGGTTTTTGTAATGCTGGTGGGTTTTCCTATAAAGTTGAGCTCATTGGACATTCCCAAGTAAAGATATAACAGAGAGAGAGAGAGAGAGAGAGAGAGAGAGAGAGAGAGAGAGAGAGAGAGAGAGAGAGAGA
>NW_004524808.1:722743-730180 GCF_000260255.1 Octodon degus
AGAGAGACAGAGAGAGACAGAGAGACAGAGACAGAGAGACAGAAACAGACACAGAGAGACTTTTAAATGCTGAGGCTATCTTAAACATTTTTAATGAAAGTTTTAAAATCTTATTTTTTAAAAGAAATAGTTGATAAATGGAAATCTGTGAATGCTTATAATACATGAATTTTTTATTCTTAGTATTTTTATAACTTCACACTTTCTTGTTTGATTTCCTAGATTTTTCTTTGCTTTCTGATCATTGTAACAGGAGGGTTTAACATTGAATTACTTGACACTTAAAATATATATATATTTGTAAATGTTTACGGAAACTGAAGAATAAATAAGGGCATATTGAAAACTATTTTTAATCTACTCCACCTTTAGAGGTCATGATAAAAAATAAGCTCACTGATTCCTTTTTCAGTTATTCCATTTGAAAGACTGATTTCTGTAGAGTTTTAATTAGAATTAAAACAGAAAAAATTACAAGTGATACTGACTTTCACTTAACAGAGTAATATAAATTCACAGTATTTGTTGTAATACGTAGTGTTGTCTTCCAATCAGTTATTCATGTTACCAGATATATGCATGTAAAATTGGAAGAAGAAAGAAAAAAGAAATGTATAAGAAATTAAAAAGAGAAAAAATGCAAACAATTGAAAAAAGGAGATGAAACAAATTAAGTATTATCTGCTCCTTTCCATAGACCAGCAGAAATGCACAGTACGGTTGTCCAAACCATCCTGCTTACGTACATAGATAAATCTCTTTCTCCCACTGTCCTGTCCTGTCCTGTCCTTGTCCTCAACTCAGTAACTTTTTCCTGTGAACTAAGCTACTGCACTGCAGATGGTAATTTGTAATAGTGGTTTCATGTTGGGAGTGCCTGTCATTGTGGTATTCTGAATATGGGCGCCTTGTCATGACATGCCAGTTACTGCTAAGATGTCTCTCGGGTAGGTGGATGTTCAAGAAGAAGGGGGTGGTGAATGAAAGCAAGAGACAGGAAAAGGAATATTGTGGGACTGTCCTGCTTCAAGGTTGTATATGGTGAGATTTTTGGACTTATGTGCAAACATGAGAAGTATAGAATTCTTTATCCTATTTTTAAAATATAATCTAATTTTTAAATGTTTTTTATCATATGATGTAGGGACTTAAAGTTCAACATATCAATACTTGATGAAAAATACCTGTTCCTTATTATGCCTAAGATGTTTGAAACTTTTTCCTTTTGAATAAGTACATTCCATTTTCCCAGTATCTATTGCACACTTCAAATGAGACTGACTTTTTCAAAGCACAGTTATTTATTTATTGCAGTTAAAACATATGAAACATTTAAAAATGAAGAAATCTCTTGTGTATTACCTAGACAGAAAATCAATGCCTTAATTTTTTAAAGAAATAAGCTCTAGAATGAAAGATATTTTGGAACAAAATATGTATCCCAGATTTCCAAAGACAAGAAGGTTACTTTTAGCTGTTGTTCGGGGAGGGCAATTGTTTGTTTGTTTATTTTTTAACTGGAAACCAAACTCATGAGCTTAGGGCTGGCCAGATAGCTCAGCGGATTAAAGTACCTGCAAGCAGGCTCAGGGGTCAGGGGTTCGATCCCCAGGCCTGCTGTGCTGGCCCCACTCCCAGGGCATGATAAGACAGCAATTGAGACTGGGCATGGTGGCACACACCTGTAATCCCAGCACTTGGGAGGCTGTAAACAGGAGAATCACTTGAATCTGATCTAGTAGTAAGACCCTGAACATCCTGTAGACCCTTACCTAAAAAAAGAAAAAGAAACAAACTCAGGATCTTGTGTTTGCCGGGCAAGCTATCTCCCTGGCCCTGCTTCTGAGTTATATCCCTGGCCTGGCCCAACAAGATGGTTAAAACACTTTGGGTTGTCATAAAAGTTTCACTATGAAGTAGTAGATGTTATGGTTGTAATTACAGCATTAGAG
Organism: Octodon degus; assembly: GCF_000260255.1. Classification (NCBI taxonomy): domain Eukaryota; kingdom Metazoa; phylum Chordata; class Mammalia; order Rodentia; family Octodontidae; genus Octodon; species Octodon degus. Next base: position 724,696 of record NW_004524808.1, read on the forward strand.
GAACCAGGAACCACTTCTCAAACTGAAAATTTATCTTCTTATTCATGTTAAGATAGCTAGACTTCTGTCACTCTAGTCTAAAGCTGTTCATTGTCTTTTTTTTTCATTGTCTTATGCATGACCTTACTACAATACAAAAAGTGTTTTCTTTCATTTTGCATTATTTTTCTGTTCTAATTAAACTAGCAGCTTTTTAATTTTTTTTCTAAAATAATCTATAATTTTTTTTCTGTTTGCATATGAATTATAATTTGAGGTTAAGTTTTATTTTATGGCAGCAATCTTTTACCATGACAAATTTTAGTCATTATCAACTGTGACCTTATTTGATGGCATATTTTAAATATGTTTTCTTTTAAAATTCAATTTGGGGGCCGGTGAGATAGCTCAGCGAACTAAGTGCCTGTTTAAGAAAACGCAGGGACTGGAGTTCGATCCCCGGCAACACATGCCATGCTGGCGTCACCCCTGCGGGCATGCTGAGCCTGCCACTGAGTCCAGGCATGGTGGCACACACATGTAATCCCAGTGCTCAGGAGGCTGAAAACAGTCCAAGCTGCATAGACCCTGTACCAAATACATTAATAAATAAATAGAATTCAATTTGGATATTATTTTATGAGTGTGGGCTTATTCTTCGTGCACATAATACATTAAATGTGAGTGTTGGCTTGTATAATTTTAAAATATTAAATAGAAGTCATCTGCAAAAAGTAGCACGAGTATTTTCTCTAACCCAGACTTCCAGTACTGGCAATACCCTGGTGAAAGCGTGGCTGCCTTCTTATTTGTCTGCACATCTGCCTTCCAGACAAAGCATTTTTTTAAACTCATAAGTTAGGAAAGACATATCTGTCCTTGACACAATGAAGCTGGTTTTAACAGATGAAGTTTTCTAGTTGGTTTCTTTCTAATTTTTGCCCTCTGTCCTAGATTTTAATTTCCTCCATTGACCACAATTAAACTGGAAGAAGGCTTTGCCCACATGGCACAACCTCGGCACTTGGGCTAGGGAGTAATAGTGCAGGGTACCTGCTGGGCACTGAGTGACAAAGCCCAGCCCCTGGTCTAAGGCCCATTTTGCAACCTGCTTTCAAGCTGTGCACTGCACCTCAGCATCCCTTACCTAAACTTTAATTGAGCAGCTATCTGAGGTGTTGGCAATGCCTGCTGTTCCAACTGGAAACCCATAGCTGTAGATTGGGCCATATTGTCTGCTAGTGACCAGCCAACTCCATCTTCTTTTTAATAATTTTTGTTGTTGTTGTTGTTTGCGGCACTGGGGATTGAACTGAGGGCCTTGTGCTTGCTAGGCAAGCGCTTATTGTGCTGAGCTATTTCTCCAGCCCTTTTTTTAATAATTTTTGTTGTTGTTGTTTTTCCATCTTCTAATTCTACATTGTTACCCTATTTTTCCTGGTATTCACACCTTTAAAATTAAAATAGCCAAGTCATGGTTGTGACAAGCCTTTCAATTAAATAAATTTCAGATGTTAAGTGTTACACTTTTAAAGCAATTTTAATTGTATTTCCTTATCTCCAGATGGGGGGGCCTGCCCATTAGCTCAGTTGTTTAAGTGCCTGCTTAAGCAAGGCAGTCAGGCTCAGAATTCTGTAGTTCGATCCCAAGATCCTTATGCCTTACCAGACCTGCACTTAAGGCATCCTGAGCCAGCCCCCCCAAAAAAATCCCTCCTTATCTCCAGATGATTCTGTTACCTCACAGATTGAAATAGAGCTAAATTTATAGTCAATACCTACCAAAAAGAATCTGTGTAAAGCTCTAAACAGACTGATAGCTATAAATTCTCTCTTTAAAATAAAAATGTTCAAATCCTCGTATTTATTAAAATGTGATTTTAGTTTTTAAATATCTATTTTTTTAATTTATTTGGTGTAGGGTCTCACTACTCAATTCAGACTCAGAGTGATACTCTTGTCTCAGCCTCCCCAGTGCTGGGATTACAGGTGTGCATGACCTGCCAGGTTTGGGCTGGCACAGTGCACCTGGAGTGGCACAGCATGCAGTACCAGAGATTGAACTCACATCCTTGTGCTTGCCAGGCAGACGCTTAGACTGCTAAGCTATCTCCCCAGTCCAAAATGTGTTTTTTTTATGATAACACAAAAAAATAGAGTAATTGGAAAGATGTCATTTTTTAGGAAAATAAGGGAGCTTTCTTATCCAAGTTCCTAAGATGAGATATACAGATACTAGAACAAAAAAATAATTTTTTCTTTGTTCATGGGCTTTTGTAAAAGAACTCATAATAATAATTTTTAAAATATTTTCTTTTAAGAAAGTGCTCCAAAAAATAGAAATGAAGAAAAATATTAAATAGGTTTAGATTTTGAGTTCCATAACACATATTTTTAAATTACATTTTTCAAGTGTGTTTGTACAGTTTTTAAATTTCTTTTACTAAATTGTATACTGTAAATTATTTTTATCATTTGAATTCTATAAAAGTGTCATTGTAAGTACTACCGACAAGAGAAAATACACTGATTATTCTACCATTTCTTTTTTTTTCCATTTAAACCTCAGCCAAAGTTTTCAAGATCTTTTTATAAGTGGCTTTTTTGGCTACATCATTTGAACTTTCAGTATGTCAACCTTTAACTTTTATTTGAGCAAGTTATTTGGATATGTGTTCACAGTACTAGATAATACCTGTAACCTAGATAATCAACAAACATATTCACTCACTGACTTCCTCCCTCATTCCTGCATTCTTTTACCAATCCATCTATTATGATTGTCTGTCACAAGGAAATTGGGATCTGCTTATCTGTAGGTATGATGCACTTTGACTTCTCTTTGAATGACAGATAGCTTTGAAAACTAAAGAATAATAGTAATCTGTTGCTGCTAGAATTGTAAGAAAATATTAGTAAATATACATACTATAATAAAATATCAGGAATGTTACTAATATTTCCTTTTTTCATAAAAATATACTAGGCCTTACTTCAGACTCACGACGTAGTGGCACATGAAGTTTACAGTGATGAGGCATTGAGAGTTACCCCTCCTCCCACCTCCCCCTACTTAAATGGTGATTCTCCAGAAAGTGCTAACGGAGACATGGATATGGAGAATGTGACCAGAGTTCGCCTGGTGCAGTTCCAGAAGAACACCGATGAGCCAATGGTAAGTAGGAAAAGAAAATTTTGTACACTCTTGTAAATACCAGCTTGAGTCAGCTCAACTTCAGCCTGTACTACAATTTAGAGGCTAAAGGTAGAAGGGAAGAGCACTGTAGATAGTTCTAAAGAAATAAGTTTCCAGATCTGCAATTCCCCTCTGCCCTTCTTTCCTAGAATTGTCCTCCCTGATACTTTCTTAGACCCCTCTCCTTTCACAGTCGCCTTTCAGCTTTACCAACCGGAGGAAAGTTAATACTGGTACATTATTCCAGAATTGAAAAACCTTTGGCATAGCAAAGAAAGGGACAATGTTAGATATTAGATTTGGTTTTCAGAAAGTGAATGTCTAATGCATTACTCAAAATGCCCTTTTACAAATTTGATACTTTCCAGATTTTTAGCTTTACCAAAATTAGAGGAAGAAAGACTAATTCAGAAGGCATCCAAAGAATTAAATAGTGATGCTAAAATTAAGATTATTTCATTCACATCTACTTACTTAATAGGAATTAATTTTCTCAGTGTAGGGAATAGAGTTAGAATACAACTGAAGCTGAAACACTCCCTCAGTCTCATAGCTGGAGAAGATCAAGGAAGGAGGGGCTCCTTCGCCATAACCAAGCAATGGGTATGGGGAGAGGTGCCACTGTTCAGGTAAACCGAGTAGCCTGGCAATGGGAAGACTCTTATCATGCTTTCCAAATAGAAAGGACACACCATGGCTGTACTTACTATAGGCATCAAGTTGAGTGACCAGAACATAACTGCACCACAAGGATTCTATTATTTTTCTTAGCAACAGTGGAGAACTACCAAAGGGTTTTAAGCAGGGAGATGAATCTAATTTTCATTTTAGAAATATCACTCTGGTGAATGTATTAGAAAGGACAAGAATGGACATGAGGAAACCAGTTAAGAGACTTGCTACAATAATACAGGGAGAGGTGATGGGGCTCCAAACTACAGGGGTAGATGTGAGGGAGGGAAGAAGTGAACAAATTTAAGAAATAACGAGAGAGTAAAATCAGCCAACTTTAATATACATTGATAATGAGAATGAGGGACAAGCAAGGATCAAGGATGGCCCATACGCCTTAGGTTTATACAACTGCATGGACGATGAAATAGGGACATTGAAGCAGGGGAGAATGGACAAATTCCAAGTTCAGAGGAGGGATCACATCCTAAAAATTCAAATTCATGTATTTATGTCTTTCCCCAGCATAGAAGCAGAATATTGTAATATAGGAAAGCAAAATACTTCAGAAAGAAACCAGTTACCTTCTAGATTAAAGGAAGAGGTAGAGCAGTGATTCTGATCATACTTTCCTGAGAACCCTCAACTCTATAGACATTTCTGATTATAATCTTTATTATTTGCCCTTTATTAGTTGCATGGTATAATCTTTACCAATAGAGGTATGCAAATCACCTCACCCCTTCTGGTGCTTTCTGGGCAACTCTCTGGCTTAAAAGTATGAGTGGCAGAAACATTATATTACTGCATAGATTACACTTATGTGACCCATTTTGTTTTCTGGGCCCTGTACAATATGTCCATTCCCTTAGGTCCAGGGAGATAGCTCAGTGGCTTAAGGACCTGCATGGCAAGCACAAGGTCCTGAGCTTAATCCCTGGTTACCACAAAAAAAGTACATCCGTTTGCCAAGAGTGATGTACACCCTGTGTTTTCCTGATTTGTAACATAGTCACAATTATTTCTCAATCAAATCAAATTTCTTTGATTAGAATTCCAAGCATTGCAAGTGACAGAGGCCAAGCTTAAACTAGCTAGTACAGTCAGGGAAAGGTTTGTGCAGGCAATGAAAGACCAGACAGGTATACTACCCCCTGCCCCAGGACCTTCACACTCTGGTAGGTTCAGGAGTAGGCACCTGATCCAAACCAGCCTAGTTCCTGTCCTGGAATTCGTGAACTTAAGATCAGAGAGAGTGAGTCAGTTTTCTCTATAGAGACACATTCAGGTCAGACAGAATAAAAATTGTTAACTATTGGAATTTCCTCTGGCCATGAGACCCTGTCTCTGCATTCACTATTGTGCCTACCAGAGTAACTGCTCCATGATAGGTTCCCTTCATGTTGGTTGAATGAATACATATATCTATGAAGTTTTTTATTTAATTTCTATTCATTTTAATGAGAAAAAAGATAAAGTAGCAATGAAACAGTTTCAAAAACAAGTTAGTAACACAGTTACAATAATTAATACACTACATATTGTTGTCTTCATAGTAGTTGTTCAGAGGACAAGATGTAGACATGAAATCTTGTCTAAACACTATTAGTACAAACCTTCTCATGGAACTAAGAGAAA
>NW_004524808.1:730280-741485 GCF_000260255.1 Octodon degus
CTATCTGTATTTGTGTTAACTATCTTGTATTTATAAGTGCTTGCTTGGCAAGTGCAAGGGCCTGAGTTCAATCCCTGGTTCCGCAAAAAAAAAACAACAGTCCTTTATTTATATCCCCCTTTTTTGTTTTGTTTTGTCAGAGGTGAATGTTCCATTGCTGTTAGGGAAGCTGTATATGGAGATATTTTTAAAGGGTTTTTTTCATATTTGATGCCAGTCCAAATATTGTAGCTGCTTGAATTCAGCAAAATAACCCAATATAGTCCAATAGTCCATAATAATAGTGAGTTACCAGCACAACTGGCAGTTGTCCAAAGTTGTTGACTTGAGCCATTTACAGCTCAGCATATTAATACAGCTTGACTTTTTATACCTCTTGGTTATACTTTTCTGATGGATGGTTAAGAACAAGTGAAAGCAAGACCTATGTAACTAAACACGTAACTTTTGCTATCTGAAATGGTCAGTCAAATCCCCTCAGGATTTATTTACCCTGGAACCATGTACAGCACCTTGTGGATCTTTTGTCAGTGTCAGCCATCTGGATGAGTCATGGCCATTGCTTGACCAATTTGCTCTCTGCGAAAGCCTGAGAGAATTTTTTCTCTCTAGGTGACTCCTTAGGCACATTGTGCATCATCGATCACTTTCCTTTGTGGCCCCATAATCTACTTGATCAGAAAATTTGGGACACCACTTAGTTACACAATGTCAAAACAGAGGTTCTCTTACATCCTGAGTCCTCACTGACCTTGAAGGCTAGGGCCAAAATATAGCTATCTTTTTAGCCAATCAATCTGTCTAATTTTTGGTCTTCAAGCTTTAGTTGTTAAACATCCAGAAGAGAAGCTGATATTATTATCCTATAACAGAGGCAGTTAAGTTTACCATCACTTTCTGTCTGAATATCACATATCTTAGACATAAAATGAAACTGCTATTTTCCAACAACCATGGATATTCTAAAATTTAAATCCCTATAGAATGTTTAAAAAAAACAATTACACATTTTTACACAGACATTTAGAAATCAAACCATATTCAACAGTTCAGCAGTGCAATCCTGCTACATTTTGTTTTTCTTGTCCCTCATTTTCTTTTATTACCTTTTTTACATACATTTACTTTAAAGAGAGTATAGCAATAATTGATATGACATTAAAAGCAGTATACATTTAGAAGACCAAAATGACAGCTATTTTAAGCATGGTTTTAGTATTACACTTTGCTGTCTGCAAAGTAGTTACTTAGTTCAGATATCAGCAGATAGAGTTAGTCAGGGTGAGACTTCTACCCATTAACTGCTATATTTAAAACCTGATTGAAGTTCTTAGGACCATTGCCTTAACCATTTTGTTTATATAAATGTATGGTTTTGCCCCTACCATATTTCCTAACTTCTTTCCTTTCCCTTTTTACACTGTTTAATCCTTAAGTTCTCTCTTTCCATTTAACTGTGTTATACTTTTCAATTTTTATTTCTTCTTTTCACTTCTTACACTAGGGAGACAATACAATATTTCCACTTGTGTATCTGGTTTATTTCACTTATGAGTATATTTTCAAGTGGCATCCGTTTATATGTGAATGCTTCAAGTTTATTTTTCTTTACTTATTTTTCTTTATAGCTGAGTAATACTACATTGTATAAAAACACCACATCTCACATCTTTTTCATCCATTCCTCAGGTGATGGGCATTTTGGTTGTTTCTAAGATTTGGCCATCACAATATATGCTGCTATAAACATAAACGCACATATATCACTATGATATCATGTTTTCAGTTCTTTGGGGAAGATTCCTAGCAGGAGGATAGCTGGATTGAATATTCCAGTCCTAGTTTTTTGAGGACTCTCCACACTGATTTCCATAATGACTGCACTAGTCTAGATTCCCACCAGCAGTGGAAAAGGGTTCCTTTTCCCCACAGCCTCTCCAACATTTGTTGTTGATTTCTTTATGATAGCCATTCTGTCTGGGGTAAGATCAGTGTTGTTTTAATTTACATTTCGTGAATAGCTAGTGATGTGGAGCATTTTTTTCAAGTATTTATTAGCTTCTTGTGTTTCTTCCTCTGAAAAGTGTGTGCTCATCTCGGATGCCCATTTTTTGATAGGGTTTATAAATTTTGGGGCCCTAATGTTTTTTAGTTCTTTATAAATTCTAGATAGAAGACCTTTGTCTGAGTGCTTATTAATTAAGATTTTTTTCCAAATTTGTGAGTTGTCTTTTCACTCTGTTGGTAATTTATTTTGACATGCAAAAACTTCTCAATAAAAAGAGGTCCCAGGTATTAATTCTTTCAGGTAGGTCCCATGAAGTTTGATTTTTCTTCATGAACTGTTTACCTACCCCTATGTCTTCAAGATTTTCACCTACTTTCTCTTCCAGGAGATTTAGGGGTTCTGTTTTAATGTTTAGATCTTTAATCCATTTTGATGTTAGTTTAGTGCATGGTGATAGACCTGGGTCAAGGTTTAGTTTTGCCAGTATAATAAGCACTTGCCTGCCATGCTCAAGGGCCTGAGTTCAATCCCCAGTTCTGCAAAAAAAAAAAAAAAAGCAAAAACAAAAAAAAAAAAAACCTTTTAACTTTCAGCATGTAGAGAGCCTGTTTTTCCAACATCATTTGTTAAAGAGGCTATCTTTCTTCCAGTAAGTATGTTTGGCCCCTTTGTCGAAGATAAGTTGGCTGAGTGTGTTTGTAGTTGCTTCTGCATCTTCTAATCTATTCCATTGATCCTCAGGTCTATTTTTTGCCAATACCGTGCTGATTTTATCACGGTAGCTTTGTAGTATAATTTCAAGTCAGGGATTGTGATGCCTCCTGCCTTGCCTTTGTTGCCCAGGATTGCCTTTGCTATTCTATGGTTTTTCTGGTTCCAAGTAAATTTTAAGAATGATTTCCCTAGCTCTTTGAGGTACATTGGTGGTGTTTTTATAGGGATTGCATTAAATCTGCATAACAATTTTGGGAGTATGGCCATCTTCACAATGTTGGTTCTTCCTATCCAGGAGCACAGACTATGTTTCCATTTTCTGAAATCGTCTACAATCTCTTTTTTCAGGATACTGTAATTTTCATTGAATATATCTTTGACTTCTTTAGTTAGATTAATTCCTAAGTATTTCATTTTCCACAGTGCTATTGTAAAAGGTATTCTTTCTCTAATTTCTCTCTCAGTGTGTTCGCTATCTGTGTAGAGGAATGCTATTGACTTTTGGATATTGGCTTTGTATCCTCCTATGCTACTTAATCTGTATATTAATTCTAGTAGCTTCTTGATGGAGTCTTTTTGAGTCTTCCAAGTAAAGTATAATGGCATCTGTAAATAATGATACTTTAACTTCTTCTTAACCTATTCTTATTCCTTTTATTTCTCTCTCTTGTCTAATGGCTCTAGCTAATGATTCCAGGACTATATTGAATAGAAGTGGTGATAGAAGATATCTTTGTCTTGTATCTGGTCTGAGAGTAAAAGATTTCAGTTTTTCCCCATTTAGAATTATTTTAGCAGTTTGATTGTCGTAGATGGCTTTTATCAGATTGAGGTAGAGGCCATCTATTCCAATTTTCTGTAGGACTTTGAACATGAATGAGTTTTGGACTTTGTCAAAAGCCTTTTCTGCATCAATTGAGATGATCATGGGTTTTTGGATTTGGCTCTATTGATATAGTGTATTACATTTATAAATTTGCATATGTTGAACCATCCTTACACCCCTGGGATGAATTCTACCTGGTCTTGGTGTATGATCTTCTTGATGATTTGCTGTATTCTGTTTGCTAGGATTTTACTGAGAATTTTTGCTTCTATGTTCATAAGGAAGATTATGAACTGTAGTTCTCTTTTTTAGTTGCATCTTTCTCTGGTTTTGGTATCATTATAATAGTTGCCTCCAGGAATAATTTTGGGTGGATTGCTTCCTTTTCAATTTCATTGATGAGTTTGAGGAGTATTGGGATTATATCTTCTGTAAATTTCTTGTAGAATGCAGTTGTGAATCCATCAGGACCTGGACTTTTCTTTGTTGTTAGTTTTTTATTACATTTTGAATTTCATTGGCTGTTATTGGGTTATTGATAGTTGTTATATCTTCTTGATTCAGTTTTTATAATTTGTACCTTTCTAGGAATCTGTCCATTTCTTCTGTGTCTTCTATTCTGTGAGAGTAAAAATTCTCAAAATAGCTATTGATGATCTGAATTTCCACAGGATCTGTGGTAATTTGACCTTTTTCATTTCTTATTGCTTGAATTTGAGGTTTTTTCTTTCCTCTTTTTGATGAGGTTAGCTAGGAGCTTACCGATTTTATTGAGTCTTTCAAAGAACCAGCTTTTTGATTCATTAATTCTTTGTATTGTTTTCTTCATCTCAATTGCATTAATTTCTGCTCTGATCATTATAATTTCCTCCCATCTTTGGGCTTTGAGTTTGGTTTGCTCTTCTTTTTCTAGACATTTGAGGTGCAGCATTAGGGTACTTACTTGTTTCCATTCTGTTTTCCAAATGTGTGAGTTCACAGCTATAAATTTCCCTCTAAGAACTGCTTTCGTTGCATTCCATAAATTCTGATAAGTTGTGCTTGAATTTTCATTGAATTGTAGATATTGTTTAATTTCATCTGTAACCCATTGGATGCTGGGGAGGGTGTTATTTTTTTACATCCATTCATGGGGTTTTGTGGTTTCTTTTGTCATTTATTTCCAGTTTCATTGCACTGTGGTCAGATAATATACATGGGATAATTTCTGTTTTGTTGCATATACTTAAGCATGACCTATGGACTATTACATGGTATATTTTAGAAAATGTCTCATATGCAGCTGAAAAAAATGTGTATTCAGCTGTGGTTAGGTAGAACATTCTGTATATGTTCACTATGTCCATTTATTCCAAGTTCTAGTTCAGTTCTGCTACTTCTTTGCTAATTTTTTGTCTTCTTGACCTATCTTTTTGGGGATAAGGGGATGTCAAAGTCTCCTTTAGATTGTGGTATTGGGTATTAGATTTTTCATGTCCATTAAGATTTGTTTTATATAGTTGGGTGCTCCCATGTTTGGTGCATACATATTTATGACTGTTACCTCTTCCTCTTTTATTTTTTCCCTAACCAGTATGTAGTGGCCTTCTTTATTTCTTTTGATCATTCTTGGTTTGAAGTTCAGACTGTCTGCAAACAGGATTGCTACCCCTGCTTTTTTCTGAAGTGCTGGGGCATGTAGTATTGTTTTCCACCCTTTGACTTCAGCCTATGAATTTCTTTATGAGTTAAGTGTGTTTCTTGTACACAACATATTGTTGGATTTTGTTTCCTAATCCACTCTGCCAGTCTATTTATTTTAATTGGTGCATTGATTTCCATTTACATTGATGGTTATAATTGAGATATATTGACTTATGATTGACTACCTGCTGTTGTATACCCCTTTTTCTCTGGTGCTTAATTGTTTGCCCTGTTTGGTGGGTTCTTTCATTCTCATTCATGGAGTTGTGGTCATTTTGGTCCATCGCTAGAATATCTTTTAGTAGTCTGTGTAGGTTTGGCTTTGTTGTCTTGAAATTGTATAGTTGTTCTTTGTCATGGAAGTATTTCACTTCTCCATCAAACTTGAGAGTTTTGTGGGTTATAGCAGTCTGGGCTGGAATTTATTTTCTTGGAGGACTTGACATACTTTGCTCTATGCTATTCTTGATTTGATGGCTTGTGAAAAGAAATCTGTCATTCTGATGGGTTTTCCTTTAAACGTGATCTGTTTCTTTTCTCTAGAGGCTATTAGTATATTGTTCTTGTGCTGAAATTCTGGGATATTGATTATTATATGTCTGGGTGTATTTTTAATTGGGTTGATGTCATTTGGAGTTCTATATGCTTCAGTTACCTAAATATCAGATTGTTTCCCCATATTTGGGAAGTTTTTTGCTGTTACTTTTGCCCATATTGTTTTTATATCATTTGTATTGACTCCTTCTTCCTCATTGATGCCTATGAGTCTTACATTGTTCATCTTTGCATCAACTTGCAGATGTTGAATTACTTTTTCCTGCATCCTAGTTGTTTTTTATTTTTTTGGTTTTTTTCAGAACCGGGGATTGAACTCAGGCCCTTGCGCTTGCCAGGGAAGCACTTATTCTACTGAGCCATTTCCCTCATCCTAGTTGTTTTTAAGAGATCTTTTCTTACCTTTTTACTAGCTGCAATGGTGTCTTCAAGGTCTGAAACTCTGTCCTCACTGTCATTCATATGGTTTTGCTGGTTTGTGAATGAAGTTTTAATTTCCTGTGTAGCTCTTTGAATCTGCTTCATAGATTCTGTTTCTATACTATATTGCTCATTCAAGGATTCCATTATTTTTCTATTCTCTATTTTTTTATCAATATCTTCTTTAGAAGCACTTAGTAATTCTTTTACTATAGCTATCATTTCTTTTTTTACTTCAGAGATTATTTCTGATCTGATTTCCTCTGTACATTTCTGCAGTTGATGCCTTACTTCCAATGCTATTCAGAGATTTCAGGTGTGTGATTTCCAATTTCTTCTATTCTGGTGTCTCTTGTATTTGTTCTTGGTGGGCTCAGGGCCTGAGAATGCATTTTGCTCCTTCTCTTTGTCATTTTGTATAGCACTGTCCTCTGACCTTTGCTGTAGACATTTGGTGCAGTTATTATCTTAGCACCTTGGTAATATTCTTACCCAAGAGAGATTATGTGGTTAAGGCAGTTATAGTTTTGTATTTACAGAACCACAATTAGGAATACTAAAATGAGAAGTGATATTTAGCAGTTGACAAACTTTTGTAACTAATGGGTTTGTATTTTAGACCATAAGAGCAAGCATTATGTCTTTGTAGCTAAGCAGATATTAAATTGTGAATTTGTATTTAAATTAGTTCCCCTAAGTTCTGTCTGATCATCTCCCCTTGATATACATGGGGTCCTACAGGCAGATTAGTTTACCCTGGTTACCTGTTGCACCCTGTCTCGATCAAGAGAGAAAGAAAGAAGATGCTCTCATAGATCAGGGTCTAGCAAAGTGTCTCAGCTTACCAGGTCCAGATCTACTAAGTTCAAACTCTTCCAGATGTGCCGGGCTTTGGTCTGGCTGCTGTTCTCCACTTCTTCCTGCTGCAGCACATGGAAGTGAACCCGCTGTACCCTTCTGGCAAGATGTTCGGCTCCTGGATTGGCTGGGTGGGTCTTGTCTCTAGACTCTCTGTAGGGAGTTCTGCCACAGGGTTTCACACCAGGCCTGTCTTCTGGAGGAGGTTCCCGTGATTGCATGGATAGTTCCACATACACACTGGGCCTGGGTGCTTGCTGGAAAGGGATCCGAGGAGTGGGCAAATGAGCCCCCACACACACACACGCCAGGCCTGGTCTCTGGCTAGAAGGATATCTGGCAAGCAAGTGGAAGGTCCCATACACAGGCTGGGCCTGGGCTCTGTCTGGAAAGGGATCCAGGGAACGGGTGAGCAGGCAGAAGGTCCCACACACACACCAGGCTTGGGCTCTGATTGGAAAGGGATCTGGTGAGCAGCAAATCTGTGAGTTTTAACTGTGGAATCTCTGTTATACTATCATTTCCCTTTTCGGGATAACCATGTATGCTGATTGAATATACAAATTGGAAATGAAACTTGAACCTTATGCACTTAATGTTGAGACCAGAAACATTTTGATAAGCTAATTTTTCACACTGCTCACCTACTACTTCTGAGAACTGCAGAATAGTAACCATGCAAAGTTGTATTTTACATAATGATACAAATTAAGTTAGAGTATAAATTATCAGATATTTCCATGAGGCTTTCTAACAGAGTATTATTCTCCAAGAAAAATATAAAGTAGATTTCCTACTCTTCACCATCCCAAATTCAAGACTGCTTTCCACCCAGGGATCTTGTTTAAAAAAGCACAAACATTTTTGGGATCTGTTCCAGGCTTTCTGAATCTAAATCCAAAGAGTAGATTTAAGGGTTTACAGCATGGAAGTTTCCTGTGTATTCTTAGGATCAACTAGATCTAGTACAAAAATATTAATATGCTGAGCTGTAAAAGGCTCAAGTCAACAACTTCAGATGATTGCCACTTGTGCTGATAACTCACTACTATTATGGATTATTGGACTGTAATGGATTGTTTTGCTGAATTCAACTACTTGCAATCTTTGGACTGGCATCAAATATGAAAAGGTCCTTTAAAGATTCTCCAAATACAGCTCCTCTAGCTGCAGTGGAACACCCATCTCTGACGAAACAAAAAAGGGAAATATAAATAAAGGACCATTTTGTTGTGAAAAAAAATATATATATATACAAAAAAGTTAGGCTAGATATATAGCTACTTTCTCCTAGTTCATTGAGAAGAAAGGTTTGTACTAATATTGTTTAGGCAAGATACCGTGTCTGCATCTTGTCTTCTGATTAACTACTATGAAGACAACAATATGCAATGTATTAGTCATTGTAACCTACTGACCTGTTTTGGAACTGTTTCATTGCTATTTTATCTTTTTTTCTCATTAAAATGATATATATATATATATATACATATATATATATATGAAACTTTGTGTTTTTAAATTTTTTAAATTGATTGATTGATTGATTGATTGATACAGAGTCTCACTACGCAGCTCAGACTTGTAGTGATCCTCCTGTCTTAGCCTCCCTAGAGCTGGGATTACAGGTGTGTGCCACCATACCTGGTTTCAGTGGCTGGCACTGTGTGCCAGGATTCTTGGATCGGCAAGGCCTGCAGTACCAGAGATCGAAACAAGGTCCTTGCACTTGCCAAGCAGGTGCTCAGACTGCCAAGCTATCTCCCCAGCCCTAAAATCTTTGTCTTTTAATAGTAATTAATTGAAAATCAAAAGGTAATCTCCATGGAATGCTATTCTGACTTTAAATGTGACTGTGAACCAAACCTCTAGCTAAGATAGAGTAACAGGGACCAGATTTACCCACTCATCTGAGAAAACCGAAACAATAACAACAAAATGAAATCATATGAAAGAACAGTTTTCATAAAATTTTGGAGCTGAGCATGGTGGCACATGTATCCCAGCACCCGGGAGGCTGAGGGAGGAGAATTGCAAGTTTGAAGCCAGCCTGGGCCACATAGTGAATTCAAGGTCAGCCCAGACTACAGGCCAAGACCCTGTCTAAAAAAGCAGTATAAATGAAAGTAATTCCAATATCAAGCAACAAAGGACAGTGCTTGCCAAGACACAGGAAGCAAATAAGGTGACCACTAATTTGCCCCACCTTGAAAAAATTTCCAGGCCACAGCACAGGAGAGAAAACTGAGGCAGAGCAGACAGACTGAATTGATAGAACAGAGCAAAGAGTGTGAGGAAACTGACAAGGTATCTTGCAAAACAAAGACAAAAGAAAAGCATTTCAGACATATCAAAGCTGAAAATTTAGCAGCACACACTGTAAAAAATATTAAAGGACACCCTTCAGGCAGAAAGAAGATGATAACAGATGGAAATATGGATCTACAGAACGGAGGAGAGGAGAGTAGTAACTACATGAGTAAATTTATAAGTTTTTCCTTACCACTTAAATCTCTCTCAAAGACACTTAGCAAATTAAACAAGAATAACAATGTACTTTGGGATTCATAACTTATATCAAGGTAAAATTATGGCAATAACATGAAGGTCAATAGGAAAGAAATAGAAGTAGGTAGTTTTTATATTGTGTATGAAGAGATATGGTATTGCTTGAAGGTACCTTTGGCAGGTTAAAAATGTACACTGTAAAGCTTAACACAGTCACCAAGGCAATAAAATGAAAGTTTGTAACCAATAGACAAAACACATAGAAAGCATCATAAAAAATTCAATCCCAAAAAAAACTAGAAAAAAGATAAAAGGAAACAAAATTGGTAGAACAAGTAGAAGTCAAATAACAAAATATATTTCTACCCAGATGAATCAATAATCATGTTAAATGTAGTCTAAATTCCCCTACATTAAAAGTGGGCCAGGGAGATGTACAAAAGTAAACACTTCCCTCGCAAGCGCAAGGGCCTGAGTTCAATCCCCAGTTCCACAAAAAAAATAAATAAATAAAATAAAATAAAGAAAGAAATAAAAGGTGTGGTGGTACACGCCTATAATTCCAGTGCTGAGAAGGCTGAGACAGGAGGATCACTACGAGTCTGAGCTGTGTAGTGAGACCCTGTACCAAATGAATAAATAAATATATAAATTTTTTGAAAAATCAGAACTTCTCAAATGTGATTTAAAGAGCAAGACCTGATTATATGCTACCAATAAAAATACACTTTACACATAAAAAAATTTTCAAAGCAAAAAGGTAGAAGATATGATATGCCATGATAACATTACTCAAAAGGAAATTGAAGTGGCTATATTAATATCAAAATATAGTCTCAAGGCCAGCCAAATAGCTCAGCAGACTAAGGCATCTGCTTAGGCAGGCTCAGAGACCAGGGTTCAATCCCCAGTGTGCTATACAGGTCCTGCCCCTGGGGCACACCGAGGCTGCGACTGAGGGCCTGGTGGCACGCGCCTGTACTCCCTGCACTTAGATTGAAAACAGGAAGATCACTACAAGTCCAATCTGTGTAGTGAGACACTTTAGACCCTGTAATAAATACACAAAAAAACAACAAAGTATAGTCTAAAACAATATAAGACCAAATTAGAAAGTAGTAGCAGAAAGAACAATCTCTGTTATTTGAAAAGTAAATAACATAATTCTTTTTTTTTCAAGGTATAGACATTTAATTATCCAAAAAATATTAGCATGAAACTTTCTTTTCATTGAACAGCAATTAGTAGTATAACTATTTTACTATTTTAGCTATCTTTTTTCCTTTTTTTTTTTTGGTTTTTTTATTTTTTTTCCATAATTTTATTGAGAAACAAATAGCAATGAGACAGTTTCAAACCAAATTGGTAGGACAGTTTCAATAATTAACACACTGCATACATTCTTCCTAGTGGTTAATTGTTGTACAAAATGCGGACTTGATATCCTATTTACAAACTCCATTAGAACAAATCTCTCTATTCATTAAGAGAATGTAACTATATATCTATCCTAACCACTTTGAATACACAGATACAAAATGGACATTCATCTGTATCCCCCTTTTTTGGTTAAATTCCATCATTTAAATATTATAGGTGTGTAAACTCAGCAAAATATTCTAAAAGAGTTCAG
>NW_004524808.1:742508-763006 GCF_000260255.1 Octodon degus
TTGACATTGTCATGTTTCCTAGCTCTTCTCCTTTCCCTCTCTTGATTAGTAAGTCCTGGAGATCCTGCTTTCCTTTTACTTGTATTATACTTTTCTATTTGTATTTCTTCTCTTGAGTTCTTATACTAGGGAAACTATATGATATTTACACATGTGTGTCTAGTTTATTTCACTTATGAGTATATCTTCAAGTGGCATCCACTTCTATATAAAGGCTTTGAGTTTATCATTCTTTATAACTGAGTAATACTCCGTTGTGTAAAAATACCACATCTTTTTAAATCATCATTCCTCAGGTGATGGGCATCTTGGTTGTTTCCAACATTTGGAAACATAATTCTTAAAAACTCATGAATGAAAGACAATTCAAGAGAAACATTAAATAGTATTTTGAAGTGAATCAAAATGAACCACCATATATCAGAATTTGCACCATGCTACTAAAATAGTAGAGATAAGTCTGTAACATGTAACATTAAATATATGTATTAAGAAAAAAGATATGTCTCAAATCAGTGTTCTTAGCTTCTACCTTAAAAAACTAGAACAAAAATAATTTAACCCAAAATGTGTAAAACAAATAATGAAGCTCAAAGTCAAAATCAATGAAATAAGGTTCAGCAAAATAGCTCAGTGGATTAAAGCACCTGCAAGCAGGCACAGGGGCCAGGGGTTCGATCCCCAAGCCTGCTGTGTGGACCCCACCCCTGGGGTGTGTGCTGAGATGGCAATTGAGACTGGACATGGTGGCACATGCCTGTAATCCCAGCTCTTGGGAGGCTGTATACAGGTGGATCACTACAAGTCTGATCTAGTAGTGAGATCCTGAACACCCTGTAGAACCTTCCCTAAAAGTACCAAAAAACAATGAAATAGACAAACAATAGCATATTAAGAAAACAAAAATACTTTTTCTTTAAGCAAATCACACCAATCAGGAAAAAAGATTGCACAATCAGAACAAGAAAAAGAAGACACAAATTAACAATATCAAGCATGAGAGATATGGCATTCTACAGTTATAAAAAAGAATACTAAGAAAATAAACACATTTATGCCAATAGATTCAACAATATAGCTGAAATAGGAAAATTCCATAGAAGACAGAAGCTACCAAAGCTCACTTAAGAAGGAATCAACTGACCATACACAGTGGCACATACCCATAATTGCAGCTACTCAGGAGCCTGAGGCAGGAGAATTGCAAGTTCATGGCCAACCTGGGTAACTTAGCAAGACCTTATCTCAAAAAAAAAAAAAAAAACAATTAAAGGCTGAGGCTATAACTCAGTGGTAGAAAGGTTGGCAATATGTTCAAGGCCCTGGATTCAATCCCCAGTAACCACCAAAGAAAAATAAGAAAAAATTAATTGCCTATTTAAAAATTGAGTTTCTATAAGAAAAAAAAACCTCACGGTGTGCATGGTGGCACACACCTGTAATCCCAGTGCTCAGGAGGTTGAGTGAGGCAAGAGGATCACCATCAGTTGGAGACCAGCTTGGGCCACATAATTTATGGCCAGCCCAAACTCTATAGCAAGACCCATATCAAAAAAGAAATTTTCCCCCCTCAGGAGCTGTAATATAGCTCAGTGGTAGAGATTTTGCCTAGCATGGATAAGGCCCTGGGTCCAGTCCCCAGCACTTACCACTAAAATGCCTTAAAGAAAACCACAAGCCTATTGCCAGTCATCTCTATACCATATACTGGTATATCAGAAGTATATATTAGGTATTATTTTCACAATAAGAAAAAAGAAAACCACAAGACAGGGTAGCATCACTGGCGAATTCTCCCAAACATATAGTAGAGAAATAATACCAATTCTACACAAAATATTTCTAAAACATTCAAAGAGAAGCAACTTTTTTCCCAGTTCATCGTATAAAGCTAGAATTACACTGATATTAAAACCAGACAGCAATTTTATAGGGAAAGAAAGCTGCAGGCGTAAATATAAAAGCAAAAATTCTAAAAAAAAAAATTGTAGCAAGTCCTTTCAAAGGCACATGGCAGAAAGATGGCAGTACAGATTTCTAAGAAGAGGAAATTTGTCACTGCCGGCATCTTCAAAGCTGAACTGAATGAGTTCCTCACTAGAGAGCTGAATGAAGATGGCTATTCTGGCGCTGAAGTCAGAATTATACCCACCAGGACAGAAATCATTATTTTAGCCATCGGGACATAGAATGTTCTTGGTGAGAAGGGCTGGAGGATCCACGAGTTGACTGCTGTCGTTCAGAAGAGCTTTGGCCTCCCTGAGGGCAGCATAGAGCTTTATGCTGAAGAGGTGGCAATGAAAGGTCTCTGTGCCATTGCCCGGGTGGAATCTCTGCGTGATGAACTCCTAGGGGGGCTTGCTGTGCAGAGGACTGCTAGGTGTGCTGTGGTTCATCATGGAGAGTGGAGCCAAGGGCCATGAGGTCGCGGTGTCTGGGAAACTGCAGACAGAGGGCTAAGTCCACGAAGTTGTGGATGGCCTGGTGATCCACAGTGGGGACCCTGTCAGCTACTATGTTGACACTGCCATGCACCACATGCTGCTCAGACAGGGTGTGCTGGGTATCAAAGTAAAAATCATGCTGCCCTGGCATCCAGTGGTAAGATTGGCCCCAAGAAGCCTCTTCCTCACCATGTAAGCATTGTGGAACCCAGAGATGAGATTCTGCCCCCCACTCCCATGTCAGAGCAGAAGCGTGGGACACCAGAGCCGCCTGCCATGTCCCAGCCAGTCCCTACCACATAACAGGGTGTTCCTGGCAGCAGTATCTCAAAATGGAGGTTGCTGTGTGGAGACATTTAATAAATCTTGCACAAAAAAAAAATTGCAGCAAAGCAAATTGACAAAATTCTAAAATTTTGATAGATGCCCACTTCAGCAGCACATACTAAAATATAAATGATGCAGAAAATTATTATCATAGGCTCTGCATAAGGTTCAGACAAAAAGCATGAATGTGTTGCAGCCAACTGGGGATTAATCCAAGAATATAGCCTTACTTATAACAGTCAAAACCTGGGAGCAATGCATGGAATACTACTATTCAGCAAGAACAAAGAGTGAACAGCTGATACAGGCAGCAGTACGCTGGACTCTCAGAATCCTAGCACTGAGCAAAAGAAAGCAACAATGAGGAGCACATTCTATCAGGAAACAGTGCAGGCTAATCAGAAGCCAGCCAAAGCCCATCCATGGTGGCTTGGGGAGAAGGACAGGAAAGTCTGGAATGAGAGTAGATCACCAACAGGCATAAGCAAATGGTTGAAGGTGAGCCATACAACCACTATCCTGATCACAGTGATATATGTGTGTCAATCATGCAACAATAAAAAAGTTAAAAAGTAGGTAGCAACATGAAAAAATAAAAGAGCATAGGGGGCCGGGGAGATGGCTCAGTGGAATAAGCGCTTCCCTGGCAAGTGCAAGGGCCTGAGTTCAATCCCCGGCTCCACCAAAATAAATAAATAAATAAGGGGATATATTAAATAAATAAATAAATAAATAAGCATAGAAAATAATCCTATCAAGATTAAAAAGCACTATAGGGGCCAGGGAGATGGCTCAGTGGAATAAGTGCTTCCCTGGCAAGCACACGGTTCTGAGTTCAATCCCCGGTTCTGCCAAAAAAAAAGCACTATATAAAATGTGTACACACTATTATTGTGGCAATCAAAATGCTAAAAATAATATTTTTGTCATGGAACAATTTTTTGTATGTGGAGTAGTAGAGAGTTCATCTGTCATGGTCTCCTAACTCTTGTAATTAAAATTACAGCAAAATCACAAATATATAAAGCACTCTTTCATAGTAATTCTTTCACTGAATTTTTTTCTACAGGGAATCACATTAAAAATGAATGAGCTAAATCACTGTATCGTCGCAAGAATTATGCATGGAGGCATGATTCACAGGCAAGGTAAGTTCCACCTGAAGTTCTTAGCTGTCTGTCTATAGTCCAGCAAAGAAAGTATTTTTACGATCCATATAAAAGATTTGCTCCAGTTGCTTTTGGGTTTCACTCACTGTTACCTTCATCAGTCTTGCCTGCATGTACAGCAGCCTGCAGAGAAGAGAGGGTATATGAGAGCTCTTGGCCTGGATCACAGAGAGCAACACATTAGAGGCCATGAGAGGCAAAGCAGAGTATCACATAGGGCCCCAGGATGTAGGGGAGACTTCTATGTCCAAGCAAGCTTTGCACTCCTACTAGTTTTTAAAATATTATATCAGAATGCTTCTTCATAGTATTCTCTTCCTTTTTCTTTTCTGCCACTTCTGTCATTATGGTCCCTGGTTCATTCTCAATATGTCTTATTTATGTCATTTTTTTTTCTCTTGATCAGCCTTGCTGTAGGTTTGTTTAAAATGTACTTGAAAGCTGGCCATGTTGATACACACCTGAAATCTCAGCAGTCTGCAAGACTGAGTCAAAAGTGGCCCAAGGTCAAGCACAGTCTGGGCAACTCAGTAACTTAGCAAGGCTGTCTCAAGTGAGGGTGAGGGGGGACAGACACAGACAGAGATTGGCTGGAGATGGCAGCTCAGCACAAAGGCCCTGAGATCAATCCTTAGGATGGTCTGGGAGGTTCTACTTTGGGTTTTATTTTCTATTTCATTGTTTTATGACCTAATTTTTGTTACCTCCTTCTTCTCACTCTCTACTGGTTTTGGCTAACTTTTTATTTATTTATTTATTTATTTATTTTTTTTTTTTTTGGCGTTACTGGGGATTGAATTCAGGACCTTATGCTTGCCAGGCAAGCACTTATTCTACCGAGCTATCTCCCTGGGCCAGATTTTGGCTAGCTTTTAAAATTAGATATGTACTTCATTTATTTCTCATCTTACTTTGTGTCTAATATAGGAATTTAACTGGAAATTTCTTAAGTGCTGTTTTATCTGTAACCCACCAGCTTTGATAGGCAGCATTTTTATTGTAATTTACTTCACACATTTATACATTTCTGTTGCAAAACTTTTCAGTGACTCAGAAGTTTTTTAGAAGTGTTTTTGTATGAAGCATTCTATATACATTTTTGTGATTTATTTCTAATTTAATTGCATTGTGGTCAGAAAATGTGGCCTGTATAACACCATTTCTTTGAGGTTTGTTGAGACTTGCTTTATGCCTTTAGCACTTCAGTCATTTTTATAAGTGGTTCATAAGTGTAATTAAAAGGAATGTCTATGTTTTAGTTGTTGCATGTGGAGTTCCCAACATGAATGGCTTGGCATTGTTCATGTTCGTGTTCAAACCCTCTATATCTTAATTCATTTTTTGTCTGCTTGACCTATTGATAATTGCTAAAATATGCCATTGTTATGGTAAATTATATATATAATAATAAAATAAATTATAAATCTATTTAATTATAAATTATCATAATTATAAATTATAATAATTTTACATGTATATATATTGCCCTACATATTTGAAGCTATGCTATTAGGTGTACCGTAAGAATGACTAATGACAACTTTTATCCTTGATGTTTTCTATGTGAAACATTTTATCTAGCATTAATGTTATTCCAGCCTTATTTCAGTATTTACTAGCATGTCTTTTTCCATCCTTTCTAGTTATTCTGTGCCTATGTGTTTTGGTGTATTTCTTTCATACATTTCTAAAGTTGAGTTTTTTGGTTCTTTAACACTCTCTAGTGACCTCTATCTTTTGATAAGTTAGTCCACCAGGGTTTATTGTGATGATTTCTATCATCTTGCTTTTTTATTTATACTTATTCCCCTGTCTGTAGGGTAAGGAGGGTACTAGAGGTTTGAACCTAGGACTTTCATACTGAACAACATCCACAACTTTTTATGTATGTATGTGAATCATGGTCTCACTAAGTCAGTTATCCAGGTTGGCTTGAATTTGTGATCCTCCTGCCTCAGCCTCATATAGTGCTGGGATTATAGACCTGTACCTTGTTCAATATTTTTGTTTCATTTTATAGTGCCTCCCACTGGTAGTTTAGAATTTCAGCACCCTGCTTCTATCCTTTTGGTACTTCCCTTCAAATTTTATTATGCATGTTTAACTTTCTATATACTAAAGTTAAACAGTAAACTAATCCCATTTCTAAACAATACAAAGACATTGGAATCCTAAATTTGATCACATTATGTCTTTACTTATTTTATTGCCCCATGTTCTAGCTCTGATCTGCTTTCAATCTATAAATTTAAGCCAGCCCTGTAATTCCAGCTACTCAAGAGGCTAAAGCAGAAGGATCACATGTTTCTAGCCAGCCTGGGACAATTTAGCAGGACCCTGCCTCAATTTTTTTAAGAAAGGAACTGGTATATGTGATAGAGTACTTGCCTAGCAGCAGAGAGCCCCTGGGCTCAATAACCAATATTGCCAAAAAAAAAAAACTATTATGTTTAAATTACTATTAAAACATAAGGCCATTTTCATTTAGGTTTTTCTAAATCTTTATGATTTTACTTACTCATCATTCCTTCCTGAATCTCAGAGCCTTCTTTGGGGAGTACTGATACTGAAAACTCAGATGGTCCTATAATTGTCCTTGCTCTGTAGATAATCTGTCCTTTCTCAGTGAATGTTTTAAAATCCTTTGATATCCTGTACTTTCTTTGTCTTACTAGGGATTTTTAAAAATTTATCCTCTTTGAGATACTGCTTCAAGAAAACCTGCAACTATCATTCTTTCAAACATGGTCTGGGGGCCGGGGAGATGGCTCAGTGGAATAAGTGCTTCCCTGGCAAGCACAAGGGCCTGAGTTCAATCCCCGGTTCCACAAAAAAAAAAAAACATGGTCTGTTCTCTCTTTTTGAACTCCAGTAGATGTGTGTGAGACATTCTTCCTATATCTCTTAACCTCTTTTTCAGATATCCTTTATTGCTTCCTCCCTATTTTCCTTAGGTTTATTATTTCTTGGTTCTACCTTCTAGATAACTGTTTGGTTAGCATATCTTCCAGCCTGCTAAAACTCTCTCCAGGCATATCGTAACTCCTGTTTAACTCATCCATTCAGTATCTTATATCAATGTTTATATTTTTGTTTTATTTTCTTTATTTTTAATATATTTGGTACAGGGTCTCATTACACAACTTGGACTCATAGTGATCCTCCTGTTTTCAGTGCCCCCAGTGCTGGGATTACAGGCATGCACCACCACACCTGGTCTTGGTTGCCAGTTCAGCATGCCCGGGTGCAGGGCCAGTGTAGCATGTGGTACCAGGGTTCAAACCCTGGTCCTTAAGCTTGCCTAAGCAGGTGCTTAGTCTACTGAGCTATCTTGCTGGCTGTTATATTTTTGTTTTAATGTACTAGTCATTTTTTACTTTTGTTTTCATGTTTGTCTACTCATACCTGGTAGTCTCTTAATGAATACTTATCCTTGCAATTGAGTCCTATATTTTTTCTTAGTATTTAATATTCTATATCCGATCATTGCATTATCTCTTGTCCTTAAGGGTCTAAATCTGTGCTGTTTCTGATAACTCTCACACCATGCAGCTTGCCTAATTATATTTCTGGTGAGCTTTGATTGAGAACTCCTGATTGTTCTAATCAGTGAAAGTCCTACAGGCCTAAACTGAGAGTGCTTGCCCCTCAAAGAGAGTTTGTTCCTTGTTCTGCCAGTAGCCATGTAATGCTGCTGATCTGAGTTTGCTTCCCTACAGAATCCTAGGGGTAGCTTCTTTGACTTCTGTTGGCCCAAGGCTCAGAATCCAACTATCAGGCGTTGCTGCTGTGCCCACCACTCTACATCCAGCTCAGAGGGGGTACTATGTGAAAAGCACAGTGGGGATGAAAATAAGAAGGGTTCTTAGAGACCTGTACTCTTTTTATGGGACCACAACTCTTGAATAAGTTTGCCCTGAGTGGAATGTAATTGTGAGGATGTTGTTGAGTGCCCAGTCAGCCTTGTTAGAAGCAAAAGTCACCCATTATGACAACACAGTGAAATCGTCACCTGTGTACCTATAGCCTACCTATAGTTATTGTTAATTCACAACCACATTATGTCCTTCTGTATTTTCCATACTACTCACCATCCTGGATTTTTCTTAAACATTCTCAGGCATATTATCATTTAATTATACCCATCAGGGCCAGAGATAGAGCTCAACAGCACAGTGCCTGCCTTTCAAGCACAAAATCTTGAGTTCAATTCCTGACACCTATCTGAGTATGTAATGCTGAAAGATACTGTTAGCTTTTCATAAAGAAGTCAGGGGGCCGGGGAGATGGCTCAGTAGAATAAGCGCTTGCCTGGCAAGCACAAGGGCCTGAGTTCAATCCCCGGTACTGCCACAAAAAAAAAGAAGTCAGATCAGTATGTAATATATGCACAACTTAAAAATAAGGAAGCAAAATGTTAAATAACACTGAATATTGACTCACAGTCACTTTTCTAGTTGAAATAGTGCATGATACTGAAATGGCTGTCAAACTATTATTAAATTGTGTTTAATGTAAGTTTAGTGTTCTATAGATATCATCATGTCACAGTTCTTTCAGGTTTGGCAATGTCTTATGTTTGATAGATAGTAATAGCAGCACACGTAGTGCTGTGTGCCAAGAACAGTTCTAAGAGATATTAGATTCATATTGTCCTACGAGGTGGGTACTATTTTCATCTGCATTTTACAAAAGTAAAAACTCAGTCATGGAGAGCTACAGTAATTGATCCAAGACTTTAAAGCTAGTAAATGAAGAAGCTGGGACTTAAACCCATATAGTCAGGATCCAGAAGTCATATTTTCAAACCTGTATCCAAACTGCCTCTGTCAGAAAAATAAAGAAACATCTGCCTTCCATAAGTAGATATATCTGTTTTGGGGTGAGTGCACGTGAGTGAAATAATTCTGCTGCAGACAAACTTGTATCTGTTTCTGAAATGTTGTCCTTAAACTAAATTTTTTTAATTGCATTGCTGCCTTTGGATTTTATTACTATAAAGCATGTATCATTTCATGTTCATAAATTTGTGTGTAATTCCTTAGGCACACTTCATGTTGGTGATGAAATTCGAGAAATCAATGGCATCAGTGTAGCCAACCAGACCGTGGAACAGCTGCAAAAAATGCTTGTAAGGACATGAGTGCTTTTCCATTTTTCTGAGAGTAACTTTCATTCACTTGTTCTTTTAATTTATAAATATCAGGCATTTGTTCATAAGGCATTTTTCATACCATTATTTATATGAATTTGAAGTTATCCAACATTTATAAAAATTGGCAACTAGGAAAATTTTTTTCTATACCTTTTGAACTCATTTTTATGAGTTTTTAAATTTTTTACTACTATATGTGTGATACATAATGAATATATTTGTTGTGGAGTATGGGTACATATACATATCATTTCTTGACCCTTTTTATGCCCTCTTCCCTCCCTCCTGTCTCCTGCCATCCCCAAGTCCCCTCCCATCTCCACAAAAGCTATCTCCCTATTTTCTGTTATCTTTTATTTTTCTCTTCCAATTATTTCTATTTTGAGCTTCTCATATAAGAGGAATCATGTGATATTTAACCTTCTGTGTCTGATTTCACTTAGCATTATGGCCTCAAGATGCATTTATAGGAAAATGTTTAAATGCAGCAGAGTTTGGAAACATTTTGCCTGCCTTTAGTGATGTAGACTCTTAATACTCTCCTTTTACCTTTTAACTGTCCCTTAACAAGATGTTTCAGAAAAACCTTCCCAATAAGTGTATGCATGTGAGCTACTTTCTCACCAAACCTCAGCTGTCTTCACATCAGCAATGTTAGAAATCGCTTTCCTATTTAGCTGAGTCATCACGAGCTGTAGTGGAGTTCTCTGTAGCACAGATGGGAGGCCAGTCACTGAAGGCCAAGCCATGATTTGACTGTGTATATCCAAAGTCTGTGTTCATATTAGGCTTTGGACTTTTTTAAGAAACAGAATGGCAACCTCATCAGACCCAAAAGCTACAACTCTTGTTGCATAGGTCCTGCTTTACCTTGGTCTTAACCATCCAGCAGAAAAGTATAAAAACGAAATATAAGAAGTAAAGCCATGGTGTTATGTTGAGCTGTAGGGGACTCAAGTCAACAGTTCCAGTCAAGCGGAAGACCCAGTACTATTATGGACTACTGGACTCTTTTAGAATATTTTGCTGAGTTTACACACCTATAATATTCAAATAACAGAACTTAACAAAAAAAGGGGATACAGACGAATGTCCATTTTGTATCTGTGTATGCAAAGTGGTTAAGATAGATATATAGTTACATTCTCTTACTGAATAGAGGGATTTGTTCTAATGGTGTTTGTAAATAGGATATCATGTCCTCATCTTGTATAGCAATTAACCACTAGGAAGAATGCATGAAATGTGTTAATTATTGAAACTGTCCTACCAATTTGGTTTGAAACTGTCTCATTGCTATTTGTTTCTCAATAAAATTATGGAAAAATGGGGCCGGGGAGATGGCTCAGTGGAATAAGCACTTCCCTGACAAGCGCAAGGGCCTGAATTCAGTCCCCAGTTCAGAAAAAAAAAATTATGGGAAAAAAAAGAAAGAAACAGAATGGCAGGGCCTTGCCTGTGTTCATCATCATAGTGAATAGAGGGAGATATTTTGAACCTCTGGTCCCTCTTCTCACTGTGGTGTAGCAGCTTCCCATGTGATGAATAGCTATTAAATATGAAGTAAGCACAGTAGCATTACTGTAATAAGAAATGAAACCAAAATTAATAAAGTAAAAAGCAAACTTTATGGAGTACACCACCACAGAGGAACATATTAAATGGGATCATTATGTAATTGCTTAGTCTATGGTCTGGTTCAATTTACAGTCACTTGTGAAAAGCAGGTCACTTAAGTGTCTTGTCCTCATGTCTATGAAAAGGTAACCAGCAAAGATCTCTGCTCCCATAGCTAGACACAGAGCAATAAGCATTGGCTTAGCTGGGCTTTCCCAGAAGCTTCTGTTCATGTGAGCCGTTCCTAGTTTAGGGCTGTGTGACATCAGGTGGCTTACACTGATTTCCTTCACATGTTTGAGTAGTTTCTTATGGTTTCATGTGCAACATTTGTTTGTAAGAAGATGCTTTTTCTCCCCCTCCAGAGGGAAATGCGGGGAAGTATTACCTTCAAGATCGTGCCAAGCTACCGCACCCAGTCTTCATCCTGTGAGGTAATGACTCTAACAAGCCACCCCTACCTCCTCTGAGTTCCTAACTAACTGTCTGCTGATGGCTGAATGTTTTTGCTTTCTGGGAAATTGTTTCTGCCTGTGCTGTTAGATCACTGCACACCAATTTTACAACAAAGATAACGGAACAGAGGAGGTCCCTTCCACCTATCCAGTCCTGCTTCCATGCAGATCTCCTCAGCTCCTAAACTTCTTGCAGGCTAAAATGTAAGCCTAATATAGAAAAGCTACAAAGGATGATATAAGGCTTCATAAACACAAACGGTAGTCTCTAAGGAAAAAATAAAGATCAGAATTTCCAGGAAGTACATTCACTTCCCTTGTTAAGAAATCATATAGACAGTTCTTCTTTCCAAGAATCTGAGAAGTGATCTCTTTCTTTTGAGGTAGAGTTGTTCAAATCATGATAACAGGTTTCAAGGATGGATGTTAAATTCTTGATGCACTGATGACTGACTTTTCTACAGGGATATAGGGTCTTACAACATTTTGGAAAATTGTTTATATTGGGAATGTTAAGCGATTTGTAAACAAGTAAGTTTTCTAGAGTAGCACAATCCCAAAGTTTCTTTCTTAAAATATTTTTTAAATAGTTTTTTCTATAGAAATTGTACCTCTCCCATTCATCTTTATGTTAACTATTAAATGACATTAGAAATCTATTTTATATTTGAATATATAAACTGGCATAAACAGTGTCATTCTTTAGACAGCACATGCAGCTTAAGTGTTATTTGTTGAGGCTTATTCTTTCATATTCATCTTCCAAGTACAGCTATATCAATATGAAGTCTACATTTTCTAAAGTTAATTCTTAAGATTGGCAGAGGACTTACTGGATTTGTACTTAGGAGAATTTGAGAGACAAATTAGTGAAAATTTCACAAGAAAAAAATGCAGAGGCTTTTTTTCTAATCCTCTGCAATCAGAATTTGTAGTTTTGTAGAGTACATCTGTAGTGATCCCTGACAATCAGGATATCCTTTATGTCAGGGCTGGAGCTCCTCTTGGTGGCTTCTTATGGAACTTCAATTAATAAAGTGAAGTGAAAATGCAAAATTGTTTTTGCTCCAGTATTCAGAGTATTAAAATATGTTACCTAGAGTATAGACCTTGCCAAGAAGAAAGGATATCCTGTGTACATTTATGCAAATAATTTTAATATTCTAAAATCACAGGTATTCCTCATAACATTTCTCGTCTGTTGAAGACATTTACTAAGTACAGCTGAGTTTTGTTTTTTTCCTAAGCAGAAGATATTGTTAGTTATTAACACAAATTTCTATTATGTTCCTTCAAGTGGTTGAACTAGTTTGTGAGTAGAACCAGGATTATACATGGATATTCTATGCTCTTGAGTAAAAACCCCCTTCTTACCTTCTTCACCTTTTAATAGTAGAAAAGATAATGATGCTCCCCTTGCAGCCCCACATGCAGGCCTTTTGACTCTCCTTTACTCAGGAGTAAAGGAAGCTGTTGAAGCTGTTGGACTTGGCTGGACTCTTCCAAGCCAGAGCCAGACTTCCCAAGGAGAGGCTCTCTGGTCACCTGCTTCTCTCTGCATCCCTAGTAAAAGAGTGCAGCTGCTTCCTACCCAGGCCCTCATAACTTGAGTCTTTGAGGTGGCCCCTGCTTCAGTCTGCTCACTAACATTTGAGAATGTTCCTCCAGAGGATCCCATTTCCTTTATGGCTAGCAAGTTCTAGAAGTTTTCTTTGAATCTTCTGGGTGGGGGAATGTCTTCTGAACACAAATGCATACTTCACAGACTTAAAAGAACTCTACTATACCAAAAATTAATAAATACTCATTTTCTTCCTCTCCTTGTTCTTATCATTTAAGTTGATTTGGACACTAAGGCAGTAGACCCTGGAAAGGAGTTTGAGTGTATTGAATAGCAGAGAGCGGATAATCAAGAAGTGTGGCTATAGGCAAAGCAGTTGTGGCTCCTGGGACTTTGGCCAGAGGTGTTACTTTGTTATTGGCTCAAGAATATTGTTTTAATCCATCCACTAAAGTGACAGAAAGAAAAAAGAGTTCTCATGTGTATATGCATCTTTTACTCTCACTAGTAATATTTATCATAGAAAGATCTAAGTTGATTACAACATGTCAAAACTTTCTCTTAGGTTTGTTTCTTTTCAAATTGAGTTATTTAGTAATTCTTGACACTGAGGTACTCAAAATTATTAACTACTTTTCAGTCATAATTTTTAATTTAAAAATTAGGCAGTTGGAATCTTCAGCACAATGATTTAATAGTAATACTTGTCATCTTATGATATTTGATAGAGTTTTAATATAACATAACTCTTCTGGGTTCCCTCAAAAGCAAGCAAAAGTCATAGAATGTGGGAGACAGGAAACAAATGACTAATGACAATGCAGTTATCACTTACAGTATTTGAGCCTTCAAACTGCATACTTTTTTTCAGACTTCTGTGAACTCACGCAAGTAAGTCAGTATGACACCTTTATAGTTCAAACCTCAAAGGGAATGGTTGTCAGATTGTGGTTGTAACTGTTGATGTAAATATCTCTGTGTTTCTGTTCTGGTGTTCTGTGTTAATGAACCTTGTGTCTTATTTCAGAGAGATTCCCCCTCCACTTCCAGACAGTCCCCTGCTAATGGTCATAGCAGCACTAACAATTCTGTTTCGGTAAGAACTCTAGCTCCACACGACAAAGTGTGACAATTTTGTTGGTGCTCACCTGCCATGAGTGTTCTAGTTACATGTGTTCAGTGAAAATAATTGTCTTCTGCAGATATACAATGCTACTACAGCTACAATATAGTTTACTCCTGGAAAAATCTTTTCCAACATGTCCTTATTCTTAAAAATCCCTTTAGTTATATTTGAACAAATGTAGTTTGAGACTGCTCTGGTCATTCAAAAAATAGCTCCATACCACCCCACCAGTATGGATAACTTTGCTCAGACCTACCCAAAGGTGATAAATGGAAATTTGTTTTGAAGTTTCTAAAAAATTTTTTTAAATTAGCTAACAGATAAAGAAATGGAATGACTTTGCAGGGTAGGCATTTGGGTATTCTCGGGCTTTGTAGTTTTCCATCCTGAGGGATATCAGCAACATGTTTTAGTTTCCGCTATCTAAGTTTACGAATTGGTGTGCCCTCTGTTATTGTGGTACGTGCACATATTTTCGTGAATTTTAAGCCTTGCCTGGATGTGAAAAGCAAAGGAACTGGCTTCACACTGCACTTAAGCCACGCTGTTATCACATCTTTAACACAAAGTACTTTATATTTGACTCAAACTTGAAAATTTTCCATTTTTTCACAACTCTCCATTTTGGCACATAGAAAAATTGGTCTTTTAATTTACTTAAACAAATGCAAGCACTTACAAGTGTAGGTTTGCAATCTTTGGGGGTAACTAAATCTTCTCTAAGTTGCTGATGCTTCTAATGCTCAGTTGAAATTATGGAGAGTTCTAAGAATTCAGCAGTATTGCTTTTTTCCTGACTTTAATTTGCCCTGTGAAAATGTATCCGTTTTATTCATAATTGTACCTTTTTAAAAATCATATCAAATGGAATGACATTCTAAGTTTATTGGTAAGAGAAATTCTGTGTAAGTACCACGCGCTAATGAATTGCGCCACTGGAGCTCCAGTAAGAGAAATTGTGGAGGAAAATTGTCAGTGACCTTATTTCCAATTTTAAACTAGGCTACCAAAGGAATGCATTTACAACAGTTATCGTGCAATACTTTTAAGATAATAGAGATCCCCAGGACATTGATTTTGTCCAAATCTAAATGGTTGGAGTGATTCAGTTGAAAAGGGCAACAGTTCTTTTTAGTTTGGGTTGTTTTTAAATAGGCTGTTTCACTCACAGTGGCTTTTGTGTTGAAGATGCTGAGTTGTTTCTTAAGAACACATTTTCTCTCTGCTTCAACTTACCTGCTTTCTTCAGCTTGCTGCTAAATGGCCTGGGTTTGATTTTTTTTTGATAACTCAACATTTCTGAGAAATGAAATAATGTATATGATCTCTTTACAACTTAAATCTAGCTCATTTTTAACCATAATGTAACAACACACAAATTACCTTGTGCTCTTGATAAGTAAATGAAAATTTTTCTCCTGGGTTGGCTTTATTCTACAGGACTTGCCATCAACTACCCAACCAAAAGGACGACAGGTGAATAGATATCCTCTCTAGAAACTTCTCTAAACTGAGCTGCTAATAGCCAATCCTTTATTAACCCTTTCCATCCCATAATGTTTGCATTTTGGACCATAACATTTGAGCGTTGAGAGCTTGTACCATTTCATTTTAACACATTACATATGACTAATTCTCTATAAAGATATTTTCTTCACATCTTCGTAGCTATGCTAGTTATTGTAATTTCAACCTGATAATTTTGTGTTGATGGTTAAGAATTCAACCTGTAAGGGTCTTATGGGCCTGCCTTTGGGCTGGAAAAGAATTTTAAAGATTAGAAAATTCACAGAACTCTAAAACTAAAGAAAAAGTGCATGCTAGCCAACATTTTTAAGCAGTTCTCTGAAGTGAAAGCTTTTTATTAAATTTGTATTTGCATCTCTATTTCTAAAAGCCATTTACAATGAAAAAATAAGAAAAGAAGTCATTTACAATGAAAAATAAAAAAGAACATAAATATCCTCACTTCATATCCTGATATGCCTATGTTAGTTCAGTAGAAAAAGTTAAGTGCTGCTTAATACTAGCAAGTCACTGAAATTACCAGCACTTTGAAGTATGGATTTTAGATGCAAATGCAAGGACTTGTTAATTTTATAGACTGGATTGCAAAAAGTAAACAAAAAAATTACACAATATTTCCAAAGCCTTCAGGTTGGTTTTACAGTGACTTAAACATTAATAATCAAATTTAATTTCAAGCAATAGAATTTTATAGGATTTTTTTCATAAAATGTATTTAAAATGATCATATCTTGAATTTAATAGCTGCATAAATTAGCACTATTTGGAATTCACCCACAATTTAGTCTTATGACTGCATTAACAATGTAACACTGAATATACAATCCCAAACTTTAAAGCATTTAGAAATCAAATAATTCATGAAATACTGCCATACTATTGAGTGCTAATCTGCTTCATAAGTAAATTTGCATATTATAAGACTCAGAAGTGGCTGGCCAGAGAGTTCAGCAAATTAAAGCACCTGCTTAGGCAGATACAGGGGCCAGAGGTCTGATCCCCGACATGCCATGCTGGCCCCACCCCCAGGACCGCTGAGATGAAGATTGAGACTGGGTGTGATGGTGCATGCCTATAATCCTAGCACTTGGGAGGCTGAAAACAGGAGAATCACTACGAGTCCAATCTGTGTAGTGAGACCCTGTAGGCCCTGTACTAAAATACACAAAAGAAACACTCAGAGCCTTGAACTATGCATATTTTGTGGCTCTGTGCTGCTTTTAAGTGGTACAATGGCTAAAATACAGTTCAAGTTCATTATTCTCTAAGGAGAGTAAACCACAATTATAAAGCCTAAATCTTTTTAAAGAAATAAAGCTTATTTTTTTAACTTCTTAAAAACTTGTATTGCATTTATCAGCAGTTTGTACACACCCTGCCAGCTGATATATATGCACTGTACAGCAGGATAACAGCCCAAAGGTATTGCTAGTTTTATATAACAGGCTTTTTTAGAGCTGATACCTGCCCTGTCTGCCGGTCTGTGTGGCTTAAGCGTTGTCACATGGTCATGAAAGATTATCCATAACATCAGTATAACCAATAAAAATTTAAAAGTTGTGAGCATATGCCTCTGTAATTACAGACCCATTCTGTTTTATCAAAAACAGAAATTAAGTCTTTATTTTTATTAAACAAATATTTTGATGGTTCTTTTCAAATAAGAACAGTGAAGTTTTATAACTACACATCAAAAGTAGCATATTATTTTAAGTGGTAGAGATTTCTTGTGTCGTATCTCCATGCATCATTTTGTTTTCATCATCTAGTGTCCTGTTTGTACCGTGTCAGTGCGCGGGTTTTAGAGTAGAGCTCACTGTTTTTCTTCACGTCACAATGGCCTCCTTTCTTACAAACTCTTGTTTTATAGATCTATGTAAGAGCACAATTTGAATATGATCCAGCCAAGGATGACCTCATCCCCTGCAAAGAAGCTGGCATTCGATTCAGAGTTGGTGACATCATCCAGATTATTAGTAAGGATGATCATAATTGGTGGCAGGGTAAACTGGAAAACTCCAAAAATGGAACTGCAGGTCTCATTCCTTCTCCTGAGCTCCAGGAATGGTATGTTTTTGTTGTTTAGTACTAGGGATGAAGTCCTGCCCAGCAGTTTTGAACTTGTTATCAGTTCATATTGCAGCACCTGTTTAGTATATTCCTTGCTTTGTTCACCCAATAAAATCTAAATGAGGCATCCCAAAATTCTCAATCCTCAACATCTATGGGTACTGTTAGAGTCAGATCTTCAGTTTATGTATAATGAAAGGCCTTTGAAGAGGTTGAATGACTAACAAACCTCAGGTCACATCAGCAGAGTCCTCCACTGCTACATGCTGTTGCAATTAATTTAAAAATGGCATTTTATACTTATACCATCCCCTTGTCCCTCTGTACACTTTCATGCCCATTCTGTCCCATCACCAGCAAAACTTGCTCAATGCCTTGATTTATTGCCACTCAGGGTACGTAAAAATAAAACCTGTTTCACTACTTAGAGAAAAGAGAACCAGAAGCTTTGTTCTTTACCTTGCCAGATTTTCTAAGTGTCTTTTATAGGCTGGAGGGGAGCTTGGTAGTAGAGCACTTGCCTAGAAAGAGCAAGACCTTAGATTCTGTCCCTAGCACTGCCAAAAGAGAGGAAGAAAGGGGAGGGGCGAGGAGGGGCAGAAAGAGGAGGAGGGGAGAGGAGGGGAGAGGAAAGGCAGGGAGGAAGACGAGGAAGAGAACAAATTCTTATTTTGTTAGAAAGTTTAAGCTCTAACAGGTAGCTGAAGTCAGACAGGGTTTCAGACCCTGTTTTTAACTCAGAAGAGGAGACACTGATCAGTACATGTTTTGGTAAAATATGTTTCTGCCTTTACTGTTACAATTTATTTATTTGTACTTTTTTAATGTTTATGGTATTACCTTTGTCAGTACTTGAGCAATAATTATCAGAATCTAATGTAGAAGAGACCAGAGACATTGACGTAGATAATTCAAATGGTATTTTCACTCATTTTTCTCACTAAGAGCTTTCTCAGTTAATCTCTTTTGCTGATCACCTCATTCAGCTCTCTCGTGTTTTCTAAAAATATTCTAAAATTGAGAATGTTGGGCCCTTGAGCATTGGAATGTCATCATTTTACATGTAAGGCGATGTGGGTCCAAACAGAAGCAGCAGCCTTCCATCTGGCATTGACTTTGACTTGAAGCTTCAATAAACTGCTTAACAGGAGGAAATGATTTCTAAGTTATTTTGATAATGATATTCTTGTGCTGTTACTGACATTTATGTTTTACAAAATGTTTTTGCTGGGCACAGTGGCACAGGCCTGTAATCCCATCACTCAGGAGGCTGAGGTAGGAGGATTACTGCAGGTTCAAGTCCAGTGAAGGATACAAAGTGAGTTCAAGGCCAGCCTGAACTATAGTGAGACCTTATCTCAAAAAACACCAAAAAAAAAAGATTTCTTTGAGTGTTGCTATATATTATGAGCACTTATTAAAAATAATTGTATGGGTTCTAGCCCTCTTTTCCCTAGTCAGGTCATCTACATAAATCATGTCCCACCAATATCTGAGTCCTATGGAGGGATCCTGAAGAAAAAGCAGATTTGTTTCTTCTTTTCCATGATGGTGTACTAGATTATTTGCCTCAATTTACCTGCTGAAAAAAAAGAAAACTGAAAAGTGCTGTAGATGGCCTCAACGTTGTTGAATAGCTGAAAAGCTAATGGGAACTCAATGACCAATTCTTTATAAACATCTCTGATCAGAGTGATAAGCAGAAAACTATGGTACCAAATTGCCCATTTTTCCAAGAGGGCATTTACTCTTACTAACAGTAGGAGTACTGAAGTTAAGATAAGACATAAAGCCTAACCAAAATGGACAGTCTCTCAGCAGCCCCTTTCCCATGCTATTTGGACTACAAAATGTAACACCGCCGAGGTGGAGCAAGCAGCTAAGCAGACCTCTCCTCGCCTTCAACCTATGGACTGGCGAGAAGGCTGCTTTGTCGCTGAACAGAGCAAAAGATGCAAATGAAAGGAGAACAAATGACTGTCCTGAATCCTAACATAAAGCTTTTCCAGGTCATGACCAGCAAGTTCAGGTCACCAGGCACCCAGGGAAATAGGCATGACAGTGCCAGAGACAAACACAGGCCCACTTTATTGGAATTAGGAGACAAACACTTTAGAAACAAGTTATTCCTGGTTTTAAAAAAATCAATAATAAGCTTGAAAAAACATCTTAAGGGAGCCAAAAAATTTTAAGTGATATATTTAAGAAAGAACAAAGGGAACTTCCAAAGGGAAAAATACAGTAATGAAGTTAAAATCTTAGTAGTCACACATCTACTAAACTGACTAAAAAGTTCGGGCAGTAGGTGAATAGATGAGCAGATCATGGTACATTCATACAATAGAATGCAACCCAGCACTAGAAAAGAATGAACTATTGATATCTCCAACAGTATGGGTGAAACCCAAACTCATTCTGTTGAATGGAAGAAGTCAGGCAATATAGAGGACATGCTCTGTGATTCCACTCATGAAATTTTGAGGAGTATAATCTATTGTATAGTGATAGCCATTGCCTAAGGGTGGAGATGGAGTGAAGAAGGGATTACACAGGGGCATGAGACAATTTCAGGGGTAATGAAAATTTAATCTGGGGACCGTGGAGATGGCTCAGTGGAATAAGCGCTTCCCTGGCAAGTACAAGGGTCTGAGTTCAATCCCCAGTTCCACCAAAAAAAGAAAAAAAATTATCTGGATTGTGGTAATGATTTCATAGCAAATGTATATGCATCAAAACTTATGAAACTGTTCACTTTAAATATGTTCATTTTGAAGAAAAACTGAACTCAATAAAGTTATTTAAAAAATACAGTATGGGAGGGCCTGGCCTTAGCTCAGTTGTTTAAGTGGCTGCTTCCACAAAGCTGTCAGCCTCAGGTTGCTGTAGTTCGATCCCCACAACACTCCAGCCAGCCAAACCACCCCGGAGGACAATCGGACAAAAAAAAAACAAGAACAACAAAAAACAACAACCACAACCACAGCAACAACAACAGGAAGCAAAAACCACGAGCAAGAAACAGTGGCAAAAGCCAGTAACATCAGGGT
>NW_004524808.1:763106-772464 GCF_000260255.1 Octodon degus
GTTTAAGTGGCTGCTTCCACAAAGCTGTCAGCCTCAGGTTGCTGTAGTTCGATCCCCACAACACTCCAGCCAGCCAAACCACCCCTCAGGGCATTCAGCTCAAAATAAATAAATAAATAAATAAATAAATAAATAAATAAATAAATAAATAAAAAATACAGTATGACCACCTAGCATGGTGGTGTATGCCTATAATCTCCACTCCAGGAGTTCACTCAGCACTCAGCATTCACTTTAGCAAGATCCTGTCTCAAAAAAAAAAAAAAAAATAGAAGAGAGGAAAAAAGAACTCTGAGTAGGATAATGAGAAAGAGCCCAGCTAGGTTGAGAGTCCCTTAAGACCTGAGTATTGACTTTGAGAATACAGCTCCTGGCTGAGAGGAAACAGAAGTTTCCCTCTGTACAAAACTGAATGGGTGTGAAGAATGTTAGTGGGCATGCAATACTGAACAGAAAGATTCAAAACAGTGCTACCAGCTTTGCTCAAATGTATTGATACCAAGTCACACTTTTCACGTCCTCTTGATAAAAAGTCAAAATTTTGAACCCAGTGCTTTACCCTAGGTGTATTGCTGCAGTCCTCTGATGTGTTTGGGGCCCCTGACTGTCTTCTCTACCTTTGTCTATAAGATCTTCATCCAGGTTATCACAGAAATAAACATGCACTTGAACTGTCCCTCCAAGGTGACCTTATCCCTACTACAGGTGCTGTGTGCTGAACGAACTAAGAGAAATAACATTTATTTCCTGAGTGGCTGGTAACAGTAAATTTCATTCATCTGCCATCATACCACATATGACCACACCACAAATTTTGACTAGGAACTTGTAGTTTTTATGTTTTAAGCTTTAAAAACACTTTCTACAAGATGTTCTGTACTTTATAACATGAGCTTCCCAAGGTCAGTATTTTGTTTCTTTTAACCTGTGAAAAATTCCTCAGTTCTATCATGTTTCCAAAGCTCCTATGCATCAAAGTTGCTGTGATTACAACAGCACATATCAAATTATACCAGAAGAATTGCCGAAGAGGAGCTTTCACCAGACTCCTCTGTACGCCACATAGGTAATAAGTAGATATGGACTTTGATGCTGTCACTGGGAGCTTATAGTGTTCCCCAATTTGGGCCTTCCTCCAACCAAAAATAAAGCAAAATCTCAATGAACATGAGAGGGTAGGGACATGGAGGATAATCTCTTTAGTAAAAGAGAAAACAATACCTCCTAACTCCTGTTATGATACCTGCATTATCTTTATAATAAAATTAAATTAAGACAATTCAAAAAACGAAAGGTAAATAACAATATCCATCATAAACACACACGTAAATGTCCACATCAAAATATTAGCAAACAGAATCCAGCAATATATAAAAAGATAAAGCCCAGTGGAGTTTGTAGTGGGAATTCTTGGCTGTTTCAGCATTTGAAAACCAGTTGGGGGCTGGGAAAATAGCTCAGTGGCATAAGTGCCTGCCTGGCAAGTGCAAGGTTCTGAGTTCAATCCCCAGTACCACCAAAAAAAAAATTGACCACCCTATTAAGGCATTTGATAAGATTCAACATCCAATCATTATTAAAACAGTCACAAACTATGAAATGAAGGAAACCTACCTAATTTGATGAAGACCATCTACCATCTAATATTATTGGAAAGAGGGAAAAATTGCAGGTACTATGATTAATAAAAATTCAAAGGAATCTGTACATAAACAACTGAAATTAATGTGAGAGTTTAACAACGTTGCTGATATAAAATCAGTATATAAAAATAAATTATATTTCTGCTTTCTAGCCACAAACAAAATAAAACTGCAGTGGGTACCAGGAATCAAACTAAGGACCTCACATTTGCCAAAAAAGGACTGCACCACTGAGCTAGATCCCTTGTCCCCAAAATCAAAACTTTTAGAAGATGCCGTATATAGCATTACCTACAACACCATAATACTATATTCTTGAAAAAGTATTAAAACCTGTATCTGATTAGAATACCATATTGATTACCTATTTTCAGGAAGTACAAAAGGCAGAGGAACATACTAAAGATAGCACAGAAACACAATCAAAAAATTTCACTCTTGGGGGCCGGGGAAATAGCTCAGGGGAATAAGTGCTTGCCTGGCAAGTACAAGGTCCTGAGTTTGATCCCTGGTACCACCAAAAAAAAAATTAACTCTTCCAGAGACTACAAAATAAACAGCAGGTGAATTGCAGCAGTTGCAAAAGGGAAAAAAAGAGAAAGGAAAAGAGGAAACCTATAGATTTTGAAAATATTTAAGACTAAAGAAAAAATTATCTGCTCATGAATTTTTTCGAAAAATGTAGGGATGGGGCCAGAGAGATGGCTCAGTAGAATAAGCACTTCCCTGGCAAGCTCAAGGGCCTGAGTTCAATCCTTGGTTCCACCAAAAAAAAAATGTAGGGATGAGTGGCATATAAATATGTAAAACAAAATAAGTTCTAATTCTTGTGGAAGCTTCAGTATAGTTATCTGAGGTTCATTTCTTTATATTCTTATGTATGTTTGAAACTTTCATTATTACAGAGTGTCTTTTTAAATACCATTTACAAAACCTTTTAGGTCAACAATCTGGAAACAAATCTAACAAAAATGTTTAGGACATTTACAGAGTAAATTATTAAACTTACTGAGACATTAAAGAAGACAAATAGAGAGCCATGTTACCTTGATGAATGAGAAGACCCAATACTGCAGAAACATCTGTTTCTCCCACCTTGATTTTACCAATGTAATCCCAACAGTTTTGAAATTGTCCAGCTCACATTACAGTTTAGATGGAAATGCACAAGCTCACAAGTGGCCAAGATGCTCTCGAAGAACAACAAGAAAGGAGTCTCACTCCATCAGATGCCAAGCCTTACTATAAACTTTATTAAGATAATAAGGTATGGGTCTAGAGATGCTTTCCAAATCAGCTGAAGAGAATAGAGAACCCTAAACCACTCCACTACAGAAAAGGATACTTGCTGTGTGGCAGAAGTAGCACTGTATAGCAGTGAAACATGGGCAGGTGTCTCAAAATCATGCCAAGAGACATGGGGATCCACAACAGGGGAAAAAGAAAATCACAAGCAAAGTCAGTTCCAGCGCATTGAAAAAAAAATGTGAAAGACAACACTGTAAACTTTGAGAAAGTAATATTAAAGAATATCTTCAGGGGCCGGGGAAATGGCTCAGTAGGATAAGCGCTTGACTGGCAAACGCAAGGATCTGAGTTCAATCCCCAGTTCCGCAGATATATATATATATATTTCAAAGACTAAGATTTCTTAAGATAAATACTTTTACAAAAGAAAAGATTGATAAATCTACCATTAAAAACTATCAAGTTATGGGCTGAGGAGATAGCTCGGTGGTCTAAGTGCCTACCTGGTAAGCGCAAGGATCCAGGTTGGATCCCTGGTACTACATTCCATGCCAGCCCCAAAACCCCGGATGTGCTGAGCCGGCCACCAAAATAGGGTGTGGTGGTGCACACCTGTAATCCCAGCACTTAGGAGGTTGAGACAGGAAGACTACAAGTCCAAACTATTTAGCAAGACCCTGTGCAAATAAATAAATAAAAGATTTTCTTAAACTATCAAGTTATGGCTCTCAAAAGATACGGTAGGGCTGGCCAAATAGCTCAGTGGATTAAAGTGCCTGATTAGGCAGATGCAGGGGCCAGGGTTCAATCCCTGGGGCCTGCCGTGCTGGTCCCGCCCCAGGGCACACTGAGAAGGTGATTGAGACTGGGCATGGTGGCACATGCCTGTAATCCCAGCACTTGGGAGGCTGTAAACAGGCAGATCACTATAAGTCCAATCTACGTAGTGAGACCCTGAACACCTTGTAGACCCTTCCCTAAATACAGAAAAATAAATAAATAATTTTTTTACAAAAAGATACTATAAAAAGAGTATTAGGTCAAACACCAGGGTGGAAAAAGATGCCTACAAAACATATAACTAA
Organism: Octodon degus; assembly: GCF_000260255.1. Lineage (NCBI taxonomy): Eukaryota > Metazoa > Chordata > Mammalia > Rodentia > Octodontidae > Octodon > Octodon degus. The sequence continues at coordinate 767,083 of NW_004524808.1, forward strand.
CAAAGGTATAGTGTCCAGACTCTACAAAAAATTCCTACAGATTCCTGCAAGTCAGTGAGAAAAGGACAACTGAACAGGAAAATCGTCAAAAGATTTGCAGTTTGGAACACTTTGCAAATAGAAAACCCAGTGGTACTCAATCTCTTTAGTAATCAGTAAAATGTAAACTAAAACCACAGTATTATAATAATATCTAGGGGCCGGGGAGATGGCTCAGTGGAATAAGCGCTTCCCTGGCAAGCACAATGACCTGAGTTCAATCCCCGGTTCCGCCAAATAAATAAATAAATAAAATAATATCTACTATAAAATTAAAGTAATAATATTAAAGTAATAAAGAAATAATAACAATTATTGACAAGGAACTGAAATGGTAAGGATTCACACACCATTGTTGAAAGTTTAAATCAGCACAATTTCACTGGGAAAATAACTTGTCATTTACAGTAGCACTACCATACAGCATTCTGATAGTGATTTGAGATTCTCCTTATAATTGATTTAGCTACTGGCACACACCTTAAATATTATATTATGATTATATCAGAATTTAATTGTAGCATACTTCTTCTTACACTAGAATCCTTATGTAGTAATTATATTATGTATTGAACTCTACTATCTGCCTGTCATTATGCCAGTGCCATTTGCCTTTTTTGTTCTAATCCTTTGCACCAGTCATTTGAAAGGCTCCAAAAGGTGAAAGACCTTGCTGATAGGATGAGTTCTGGCTACAATCATGAGATCTGCTGCCATGCCTCCCTTACTCTCCTATTTACTAGCTATGTATTTCAGGCAAGCCACTTAATCTCTACATCATTCAATGCCTTCATCTGTGAAGTAATGACGGAAGTCCATGTGTCATTAGAAAGAAAAAGTGAGTTAACATATGTAGAATTCCTAGAAAAGATGCCTGACGGTAAGAGTTCCGTACTAGAATGCAAACCAGACCTGTCTTGACTCAAAATCCCAAGGTTGTTCTAGTAACCACATTTAGCCTCTAATCTGTGTTATCACTTAGTATATGCTCAAGTAATATAATGGCATATATAAGCACTGTATATGTCTTTCAAACATCTCTAGAAAATGGTCTTACAAACCAAAGAATAGTCTATGTAAGTGGTTAGAAAGGTTGCAGTGATTATGTTTATGTTGTTTTAATGTAAACTCTTCAAATTAATCATTTGTCTCTTTTGTCATCACAGAATTTTGCATTAATTTTGTTGGGGTTTTTTTCTCTCTCTTTATATACTAGGCGAGTAGCTTGCATTGCCATGGAGAAGACCAAACAAGAGCAGCAGGCCAGCTGTACTTGGTTTGGCAAGAAAAAGAAGCAGTACAAAGATAAATACTTGGCAAAGCACAATGCAGGTAGGGAAAAGCATGTCTGTCACAGAGACCAGGTTTAACGTCTCCAAGACCTAAGTGGTATAGCATTTCCATTTGGTTCTCGAGGTTCTCTATTCAAAAAATTCTACCCTGTGAGATCTTTATCAGTGTATAAAACCATTAAGAATTCCCTATTCCAATTAATATGTTGATTATTTACCAGATATTTTACAAAGCTGAACTTTGTAGAACACTAAATACCAAGAGTTATTTAAAACCTCAAGTATGCTACTTCCAAATACCATTTGGAAATAGTATCCTCTGAAACTAAACGAACCCAACACATTGAGTCCTCCCTTGAGAAATGAGAGCTTGAGAGTTTGCTGAGTCTCTGGGATTCTTGCTTTCCTTGGAGAGACTGGCCTTAAGTGGAAAACCTTCTCTCCCCCCTGCCCTTGGAAATGGCCTCATGACAGATATCTAAGGGCAAAAGTGAACATGCAAGCTGTGTTGCAAATGGTTCAGCAGTTGATTTGAAAGAGCACATATGGCATGGACACCAACTTGGTTAATCAGTCTCTGTGACTTCTCTTCTTCCTTCATGGCATTTGCAAGCTCCTGAGAGACCAAAGATATTATCTTGGCCTTCTATGCATAATGTGCTTGTCTATATGGAAACCTGCATACAAGTAAATCAAAGTATTCACTTGTTAAAAATGAAATGAATACCGAATGGATATCATCTGTTATTGCAACAGCATTCCCAGAAGACTCACAAGATGTAGCCATGCTAAAGGAGAATGCATGGTGAAACACTTATTTCAATAACTTTTTAACATGACTTATTTTATAAGGAACTTTTTCTAAAAATCAAAAGCCTTGACATTGGCATTACATTAGTTTCCAAGGTTTCAGAAATAATTCCAAAAATCAAACATGTGGCCAGAAAATTCAAGTGAATCTAATCATCCATACACAATTCAACAGTATAATGCTTCTGACAAATATGGAATGTGTCTTTTTCTGTAAAATTGGCATGCACTAGGAAAAATTACTTAGGAACTGAAACTTCTTTTGCAATCATATATTGAAAGTGAACATTTCAAAATGCTGTATAAAAAATGTTATATAATAATGCAGAATGAATGTAAGTGGCCATGTGGGTTAAGTTTAAATGGTTTGGTTAACTGAGGAGTCTTTCTTTTTGCATAACTGCATTGTCCCACTTTTTTTTATTTCTGATAAAATGTGTCATGTGTTTCTGGTTATGTACCACTAAAGAGCGCTAGTATCCTAATACCCTTTTTACTTGTTTTATAAAAGGGAGAAATATTTAAAATGGATTAAATATAACCTAGAAAGCATTACTTATAAATATATAAACAGTACTATTTGAAAAACTGCCCTGCATTGTCAGCAGAATGTTGTTCAATTCAAGATGTCAGTGTTTATTGCCAAGTCTGTGTAGTTGCCTCTGTTTCTATTGGCTTCTAAGATTCTAACACAATCTAGCAGGCGCATAAGGAGATGTGTTGACATTATCTAAATATACAAAAGTATCTCTGCCAAGCATGGTGGCATATGCCTGTAATCCCAGCACTCAGGAGGCTGAGGCAGGAGGATTGCCATGAGTTCAAGGCCAGCCTGTACTACTACCTCAAAAAAGTGTTTATCTCAATTTGTAATTATTACGATATTAAATGATGTGTAGATAGAGATGACATTGAAGTGAAACCTAGAAAAGCAAGGAAATATCTGGTTAAAGCTGTCAGTACATCTTTAGTTTTATACTCTACTAACAAAGGACACAAAGGGCCAGTGAGATAGCTCAATGGACTAAGCACCTGCTTAGGCAAGCGCAGGGATCAGGGGTTCAACCCCCGGCACCACATGCCACACCGGCCCTGCCCCTTGGTGTGCTAAGCTGGCCACCAAGACCTGCACACGCCTATATTCCCTGCACTGGGGAGGCTGAAAACAGGAGGATCACCACAAGTATGAGCTGTGTAGTGAGACCCTGTACCAAATAGAAAGAAAGAAAGAGAGAGAGAGAGAGAGAGAGAGAGAGAGAGAGAGAGAGAGAGAGAATTAAAAAAATTAAAATAGAAAGAAAGACTAACAGAGGACACATTGGCATTGGTATTTAGTTTGCCAATATCCTTAAATTCTGCTCTGAGGAAAAATAAGAAAAATTGATTGGAAAACTAAGCCTCTCTAAAAGTTGACAACAACTCAGGAAAATAAAAAGCCAATCTGGTGGCCGTGTTTTCCACAGTTCATTTTTAATTCTTGGGCATCAGAGATCTTCCATTGTCCCCATTCTCTGATTCCTGATGAGTGGTTCACAACCATCCTGCAGATGTGCCTGTCAGTGTAAGAGGCCACCCTGGACAGGACCAAGAGTTAGCACACCTCAGTAACTGTGACTTGGACAAATCACCTAGCTCCTGTGGGCTTCAAAATAAGGGAATGAGGTAAATAATCAAGGAGCTCTCTTCAAGATCTAAACTCCAGCGGATTGGGCCAGGGATACCAGGCACCAGTAGCATGGTTCCTGCCTGGCAAGCACAAGGTCCTGAATTGATTCCCACTACCAAAAAAAAAATCCAGTGAATCTAAGGTTCTTCCATCACTGGGCCTGACAGAAGGACACCGCTTGAAAAAGATGAGTACTCTTGTATTGTCCAATCTTGCAGGTTTGACCTGTTTGTTAAGCTTTGTGCATCAAGGTTGAAAGGTATAGCCCTTGACATAGAAGATAGGCGTCTGAACAAGGGCATCATAGAATTGTTTTCTGTCTGTCATTGGACATAATACTTCCTATTCCAAACCACTGACCTATCTAAGTTCCTGTAAAGTTTAAGAAAAGTAGGGGCAGGGGTAGAGGGACCTACTGCCTCCACTGTTTTGTTGTCTTCAGCATTTTCCTAACCAATGCTTTCTTCAGAAATTAGTCATACTTAAGGGATTGTGCTACTTCTCAGCGTTTGTTTCTGCATGAGTCCTCTTTTGAAAGAAAGTCTGAGCTCCTTAGAAGGTCTTTGCTTACATTTATTTGTTGAACTTCATGTTTAGGGTTTATCTGTGATTTTCTTCTCAGAATGTCATTGTTAGTGTTCCCTCACCTGCAAAATAATCACTCATGAGCTTTCCTATTCATTTCTGTAGCCAGGAGGTGGCTGGCCTTCCTCCTGGACTTTCTGCAGTGCTCTTCCCTGACAAAGCCTCACATCCCCCTCTGTCACCATCTCTTAAGGGTTCTTCCACTCCATCACTCAGCTTTCCATCTTGTTTATTAGGAAGTCCAAAAGAACCATTTGCTTAGTAGCTACCATTATTTTACAGGAGATCTGTTGTCAGGAAGAGAATTCAGGCATTTTAACTGTTGCTCTCTCTTAGCTAGGATAAAATGTCATTCTAACAGTATTGCCCATATACAAAGTTGCTCTAATAGTGAGAAACCTGTACTGTTGACCTCTACCAGTAAGACAGGTGCTTTGAAAGCTTGAAAATATAGTTTTCCATGCCAGGAACTAGCCAGATGATCTCAAACTATATTTCTAAAGGATTTTTCTGGCTATTCCAGAAGTTGGTCATAAAACAGTATACTCTTTGTTCCTCCTGTGGTGAATAGTAAATTAAAATAAAACCTTATGTTTTGTTTCCTGCTCCAAGTCTTGAAGAATTCATCATATGTTAATGGCAAGTTTCAAACCTTATGAAACTGTGTCATGGTTTGTATTTGTGGTAAAAACAAAGGATAGAAACATACCTAAACTTAGACGTTAAGGAAACATTAATACCAGTATTATTTCCATCCCTATCACTAGGGAATTCTACATACCTAGTTAAAGCAGAATTCTGTAACAGCATATCAGCCAAATTTCACCCCTAAGTAAATTATGCTCACATACACATATACATACAAAGTATTTAAAATAATACAAAAAAAAACTCAAATAGGGGCTGGGGAGATGGCTCAGTAGAATAAGTGCTTCCCTGACAAGTGCAAGGGCCTGAGTTCAATCCCTGGTTCTGCAAATAAATAAATAA
>NW_004524808.1:772564-785690 GCF_000260255.1 Octodon degus
TTCCCTGACAAGTGCAAGGGCCTGAGTTCAATCCCTGGTTCTGCAAATAAATAAATAAATAAATAAATAAATAAATAAATAAATAAAATAATACAGCCAGGCACAGTGGTGCTCACCTGTAAATCCCAGGACCTCAGCAGGTTGAGGCAGGAGAATCATAAATTTGGGATCAGCCTGGGCAATTTAGCAAGTCTCTGCCTCAAAATAGAAATAAAAAAGGGCTGGGGAATGTAGCTGAGTAGTAGAGTGCTTGCCTAGCATGTACAAGGTCCAAGGTCCAATCTCTAGTACCTCAAAATAATAATAATTTTATGTTACCATATTTGAAAGTCTGATCATTTCACATAAAACTCCGGGTTTCAGACTTTCTTTGGAAGAACGGAGAACGTGGCAACACTGAGTCACTTCCTTTCATAAGCACTCTGGGCTGTTCATGTCCTGTTCCGATGGCCCTTCATTCTCCAGGACCCACTATCCCCACCCAACCCTGTTTTTGCATCTGGCCCACATCTGTAGCCAAGCACTGCCAGTGTACAGTCTCCTTTTTATTTGGAGAGTTTTACAGTATTTGAAGAACTCACCTTTCAAACTGAAACAAGGATTCAGTGTCAACATTTTATGGGAAAAAATTCAACCAAGAAGCATTTATGTAAATACTTGAAGTGTCTAGAACATTGAGTAGCTTGCCAGAAAATCAGAGAAATATAATCAAACTATGCCAGACACTATTTCTGAATCCTTAGGAATATATTTGGTTATGGTATATACAGTGTTCACAACAAATGCATTTTTGACAGTATGTAAAGGCCACATGCATTTGGTGCAAAAAAAATATTATTGTGCTGTTAGAAGAGCTGTACTCTTAAGGCACTGACATTCCTCAGCCCCAAGACTTCTAGGAGTCAGTTTTAGATTAACTTACTAATGTAATTTTTTTAGTTATAAACATTAATTCATTTTTTAAATGTTAGAGCTCAGGGCTCTAACATTTAAATATCCCAAAATAACTCTATTTATAAGCATACATAAGGATTTATCTACAACCATTCATAGGTGTGCTTAAATTATGCTTACTATTAAAAAAATAGTACTTTTAGGGGCTGGAGAGATGGCTCAGTGGTCTAAAGCACCTACTTAGAAGAAGCTTAGCAAAGCACAGGGACCGCAGTTCAATCCCCCAGCACCACATGCCAGCCAGCCCCGCCCCCTGGTGGGCTGAGCTGGCCACACACACACACACACACACACACACTAAATAAATGTAAAAAAATAGTACTTTTAAAGCCTATCCTTTTTTTTTCTTAAGTACAAAGTATTTTAAAGACAAAAAATGGCTCAAGCCAGGCCTGGAGGCACCAACTGTCATCCTAGCACTTTGAGAGGGTTAGGCAGGGAGATCACAAGTTTGAGCCCAGGCTGGGCAACTTGGTGACTTAATGAGACCTTGTCTCAAAATTAAAAATACAAAAAGGGGTGGGGATGTAACTCAGTGCAAAGGCCCTGAGTTTAATCCCCAATACCAAAAAAAAAAAAAAAATTTTTTTTTACTCTAAAAAGTGACCCAGAACCTCACTGTGCTGTTGGAATTTTATTAAAAAAAATAATAAATGTGGGACTGGAATTAGAGCTCAGTGGGAGAATGCTTACATAGGAGGACCTGGGTTCTATCCCCAGGACTACAAACAGTAACAATAATGAAAGTAATAGGCACAAATGACTAGAAATTACAAACCATAGAGGAAAATACAAAGTAAAAATCAAAATGTTTCTATACCTGTGCTGTCTGGAAAGGATTTTTTTAATAAATCCCCACATGAAATTTCTACATACACGTATATGCTAGTGTATATATAAAATCCACTGGCTTTTACATAAGGATATAATTGAATTTTTATTAAAGTGAGCTTGTTTCTTAATGTTATTTATTTGCCTTGTGTTTAGAATATTGCATGATAAAGTTTATTTTGTGCATATTATATTTTATTTTACTAATAAATGAAAAGCCATATTTCAATGACCCCTGTACATTTTTCATGCTGTCTCACTCCCAATGGCCTCTGTGCATGTAAGTAACCTGTTGAATGACTATGCCTCTGTGTTTTGACAGTTTCCTTTTATTAAGTCCCTTTTTATCAGCAAAGAGCTTAAAACCTTTAAAATTTAGTCTTTAAGTACTCTCTTAATTTTCCTGTATCTCTTATTTTTATATATCCCTTTTCATTGCTTCATAACCCTATGATTATGTGGCAATTTCATTTAGACCAAGTAACCTCTTTATGTTCCTCATTCGTGGTTAAGATACCAGTGTTTAACATATCTGTTCATTTGTTTATTGTGTTGATCGTTGATATCTAACTCATTCTTATGTGTCTTTCAAAAATGACAAGTCTTGAGCTAGGGATGTAGCTCAGGGGTAGAGCCAGGGTTCAATCCCCAGTACAAAACAAAAAAGCACAAGTCAATCCAGTAGGACTAAAGTACCAGCGTTAAGGCTCTAGGTGGAAAGGATGTGTGGAACATTCAGAATGCTGTGCCATCACCATCTTGCTCTTTTATGAAATGCTTGATTATTTTTGTATATTAAAACACAGCAGCTTACTTTTGTACTTCTCTCATAAGCGTGTTTTTCTTGATGCAAATATCACAGGACAGCAGGTACAGAAAGCAACGCCATCAGCACCCCTGCTTTTATTTTTGCAACTCTCATCACTCCATTATCACTACAACATAACCTGATAGTTCTACTGCAGAGAGCCTCATTTTCATTTTTATTTTATAAGCAGATCATTCTGAACACGTAAAACATTTATCTGGTTTTAGCTGTTTGTGAGAATATGCTCTAAAGACTTTCAGTCATCCTTTCTGGAATCAAGTTACCCGTTAATATGCACTAACCCTTATTTTAACATGTCATATTTCTTTTTATATTTCATCTTCAATCCCAGAACTCAGAGAGCTGAGGCAGGAGACTCGCCATGAGTTCAAGGCCAGCCTGGGCTACATAGTGAGTTCAAGGCCAGCCTGACCTACATAGTAAGACCTTGTCTTAAAAAGCAAAAATAATAATAATAATTTTTTGAGAATATTTGAAACTTTTTGTTCATTTGTTTCTAATCTATTACATTCCAGATCTTATTTTGCATTTTAAGATTCTCTGCTGCTAGACAGATCACAAGTACTAAGGACTAAGCTGATACAATCATTTGACCATATTGTCTCAGAGAGTAGGAGGTCTTGTAACAATTAGCCAAAGCATCCCAGATTCTGTTATAGCATCATGGAATCAATTTTATTGAATTTAGTTCAGCCCTGTAAAATGCAGGACTAATTCTGTACTCTTTTAAATAGAAGCTTCAGTGCGTGCCTGGCAACATTTGCATATGACCATGTTTTTACAATACAGTAAACATGGACACACAATTTTAACCTTGTGAGAATTTTCAAGTGTGTGTGAGAATCAGACCATGTTGAACTTCAACAGTAATGGTCATTCACTCAGAAAACTGTCACACATTGTCTTAAATTGCTTCTGTAATTGTTCTTCTGTTAAGAGGGAGATTTCAGAAAACAATGATTTTAAAGTATTTCTTTGAAGTCTGTAATAATTAGAGAACTCTCCTTTGCAAAAGTTCAGACTCTCCTTCATGTTCTTCCCATCCTTCCCATCCTGATTTGTCACACACAGCCCCCCACACAACAGCTGACATGGCTTCAGGGCCAGGGAAGCATGTTCCCCTACTTACATACCCCAGACTTTTCATAGAATGAATATCTGGGTCACAATAAAACTCTGGGAGATGCTGCCTTAAAAGCCTGTGAAACAATTACAGAACTTGACTTTGAAAGAATATAGCATGCCACCTGCATCTACTCTGTGGAAAGAAAGAACCATGACTTTCAAAGCCAGCTGGCCATGTATTTCTCCTCCATCTCTAGAGATGAGTGAGCTGGCCCCTATCTTAGTCGGCTTTAGTTGCATTCATGCTCTATTCATGTGGTCACTGTCTATAGACTTTTGCTTTTTTTAGTATTTCTGATTTCTTAGAATTATAAAAATATGAACAGCATGTGGTTCTGAATGAATTCATATAATTTGTTGGATATTGCATGAAAACCTATGCAGTATCCTTTAGAACTGGCCTTCATGCATGTACTCAACATATCTTTGGATGCCCCTGGTTCTAAAATGCATTTTCATGGGCGTAAAAATGAAATTCTCTCCCTTAAGGGTTATATGGCTTAGGGTACATGTAAGCCATGTATCATAAATTAGATTCATAGTTTTAAAGACATGATTTTAATATAACGTAGTTCCAGTAAAAGTATAATTTACCTACATAAGACCTCCATTCCACAAATTTACCTTTCTTCTAAATCTTTGCATTTTAGTGTTTGATCAATTAGATCTTGTCACATATGAAGAAGTAGTAAAACTTCCAGCATTCAAAAGGAAAACACTAGTCTTATTAGGTAAGTTGGAATGTCTAAGTGGCTTCTTATTCTTACCTTCACAATATCTTGTAAACATTATTAACAGTTGTCAATTTTAACATTCTTTACAAAAAACTATATAGGTGCACATGGTGTTGGGAGAAGACACATAAAAAACACCCTCATCACAAAGCACCCGGACCGGTTTGCATACCCTATTCCACGTAAGCAATGGTTCAATCTCTTTTAATTCTCTTTTTTCTGTTACTTTTTAAGATAATAATTTGATAATATTGCTGGTTACATAAGAAGTTACTGTTCATTGTAAGAAATTTACAATATCCACACAACAAAGAAAATCAGTTAATAATAACCCCCACCTAAATTTTCCAATGAAAAATATCCTGTGTTTTAATATAAATCTATGTACAGCATGTTTGTATTATTTGTCGGGATTTTTAGTAAGATTACATTTATCTATTAAGTTTATGACCTAATTTTTTCAACAATATGCCATAAACATTATCTACATAAGTTATTCTTCAGAAAATAAGTTTTGACAGTTATATCATTTTCCTGGATGTAATAGTATTTCCCTTGATTATTATCTAAATTGTTGACTTCATAGCACTTTTAAGACCTAGCCAGTGTGCTGTCAGTTGTTTACTATGAGGAATTTCAAATCTGTAAGATTTATAATTCCTCTTACCTTTCTATGTCTTATTCTTAATATGTCCTCATTTCCTCAACTGTAAAGTGAAGTAATCTCACAGCTGTGAAGAGGATTCCATTATCAATAAAATTATGGGAAAAAATAATTTAAAAAAGAGGATTCCAGAACTTGTGTATGAAGCCCTTAGCAGATGTTGGATAAGTAGTGGCCATTTACCACTATCATTTTACTACTTTACAGTTTAACGTTTCAATACCAAAAGCTCTCTGGAAGTTACAGCATTGTTCAGGATGGGAAGAGATAGACCACACTGCTATTTTTAAGATGAATAGGAGAAAACAGCAGCTTTGGCTCCTGCCTGAAGTCAGGTCAACACCAAATTCTGTTACCGGTATACCTCAGAGTACTATGAGACTCCATAAGATTACTCTTATCTACATAAGAAAAGTTTATTATGGGCTAGGGAGATAGCTTGGCAGTCTAAGCACCTGCCTGGCAAGTGCAAGAACCCAGACTTACCACGTGCCATGCTGACCTGAAAACGGGTGTGGTGGCGCACACCTATAATCCCAGCACTGGAGAGGCTGACACAGGAGGATCATTATGAGTCCAAGCTGGATAGCAAGACCCTGTAGTAAATAAAAAATAATTAAAAAGGAAGAAAGAAAAATTTATCAAATGTCATTGCAATTGGTGTTACTGGAGTTTTCTAGTAAAACACTTTGAAATATTCTTTTAATTCTCCTTAGGACTAGATCATGAGTACTACAAGCTTGGCTATCATTTTCTCTCTCCCTCTCCTCCTCTCTCTTTCCCTATTTCTACATTATTAAGTGGCCAATTAACTACATTGATTTTAAACCTTATCTCTGTTAACATCAATGATGTCTGACCTCTAAAATATGTGACCCCAAATGTATCTATATAACATGTATTTAACTACTGTGGTACCTGAAGATAGTCCACCATCAGTGCATTATGACCTTTCTTCAACTTTTGATGTTCCTGGAGAAAGTGTTCTTTTAACATGTTCACAACACAGCTATAATTCATATAGCTTACTGCCAGGCAGCTCTGATTTTATTTCATTAGTAAAAAATACCAATAAAAGCAATTGTATCTGGTTGTATGATCAATGGTACAAGCCACCTAATGTGACAGTCATGCATAAACCAGTGGTTCAAGCTGGTGGGGACATGTTCAGTTGTCCATATTTTAATATCCATGACTTGGAAATTCTAATGACCTGGCAGGAAAGGAAGATTGGAGCCTCATATGCAGCAAAAAAAAAAGCATACACTTATTCTCACTTGAGGAAGGACAAAAGCAAAAAGGAAGAGAAGAAATTGAGAGAGAGAGAACAAGAAAGAAAAAGAAAGGAAAAAACAAAGGGAGGAGAAAGAAAGGAAGAAAAATGTGAAGCCAGTGCTAATGGCTTGCCTAGAAAACCATTTCCAAAAGTATGTTTTGCATATTGGTGTATACTTTAGTACAGTGATAGCAAATCTTTTAGAGCTTTCAGTGATATAAACAGCCCACTGCGGTGCACCCACCATAGGTTTGCCACCACTGCTTTCGTATCTGTTCACTGAGATCAGAGATTGGCAAAGCTCTTCTGAAAAGAACCAAATAGTAAATTTTTGAAACTTTGAAAGTCTCTGTCACAACTATTAAGCTTCACCATCGTAGCATGAAAGCAACCATAGAAGATAAAATACAAACAATTATGCCTGGCGTTATTTTAATAAAATTTAAAGACAGCAGGCCGTATTTAGCCTACAAGCTAGTTTTCTGCTTCCTGGTTTACGTTTTCCACAATAAGTATGACCATGCCTTTGCTAAGGTCATTGTGTTTTGATCATAGTGTGCCTTTGGCTGTATTCTAACAATCTCCTTATGTGAGGCACAGACCATCACCATCACATAGAACTTTCTTTGATGATAGCATTCAGTATCTGTACTGGCCAGCACAGTAGCCGCTAGGCACATATGACCGTTTGGCCATTGAAATGTGGCCAGTGAGATTAACAGCTAAATTTTAATTTTATTTCATTATAATCATAACCATATGTAGTTTTAAATAACCATATGTAGTTTTCTAAATTTTTTTTGTCCTTCTTTCTTCCTTCTCCTCAAGTGGAAACTACATTAAGTTGTGTTAATCTTGGGTCATTTCATGTCTTTCTGTTGTAGTGACCCATGAAGAATGAAATACATCTCAAAACACTGAAATACTTCCAAAAGCAAAAAACTGATTTGTCTGCTATGGTCTGATGTACACAGACAAATATAGTTTCTAAAATTTGGTTCTACAAAGCTGCTGGGGCTGGGAATAATTGTGTAAGACACACCATCAAAAATCCACAGTTTTGAGGTGGGAGATGGCTCAGTAGAATAAGTGCTTCCCTGGCAAGTGCAAGGGCCTGAATTCAATCCCCAGTTCCACATAAAAAAAAATCCACAGCTTTTAAGAAGAGATTAAGTTTAGGTAGGTCCATTGAGAATGTAAGCTCATAAACTCAGCTTTTTAAAGCTCTTGTGACATGCAATTTTGCAGATACAACAAGACCTCCAAAGAAAGATGAAGAAAATGGAAAGAATTACTACTTTGTATCTCATGACCAAATGATGCAAGACATCTCAAATAATGAGTACTTGGAGTACGGCAGCCATGAAGACGCAATGTATGGGACAAAACTGGAGACCATTCGGAAGATCCATGAGCAGGGGCTGATTGCAATCCTGGATGTGGAGCCTCAGGTACTGCCCAGCCATCCCAAAGCCCCTCCATGCTGCCTATATGCTGATAAGCTCAGATTGTGAAATCCAAAATGCCATCAGAAAGTCATGGGTTGCATAATAATTCTATAAATCATAGCAAAGTATCGATAGTCAAGACTGTCAGTTTATAAACAGTCTAGAATGCAAACGGACTAATGGCTGGACTCTGACTGGTCACAGAGCATGTGTTTAAGCAGCAAATTATTCTCTTATGAGGTTTATGATACTCAGAAGTTCTCTAAGGTATCTGACTGGGTCTGTGCCTGCCAGAAATCCTACAATCATCTTACCTCAGAATAAGACTCTGGCACTTTTTTTATCACAACAGCCACTTTGCTCCTTGGTACAGGTCATGCTAGACCATCAGAGCATCCACCAGCATCTTCTATCAGTCACCAGCAAGACACTGCAGCACTTCACTAGCTTTTTAGAAGGCAGGTATAAAGTGAGCCCAGATGTCAGATGCAACAGGGATGGAGAGACAGGGTGACTCTCAGCCTGTGCCATTTCCTTACCTGAGGATGATCCCTGACTCTGAGCTAAAACTAGAAGAGGTATGGAAAACTTCCAGAGGGCTCCAAGGGGATCTGGATGCAGAGATGGTTAGGTGAGTTGTAAGTGTTATACAAGAAGCAATAGGAGTTAATAAAATTTGAGAAGTAGAAAGCTGAAGATTTGACAGCAAAAGTGCGAGGGTGTAGCCCAGGGGTAGGTCATAGGCTTAGCATGTGTGAAGCCCTGGGTTCCATCTCCAGCACTGCAAAAGAAGGGAAAAAATGCTGACAAGCTATTTTTTCATGTCTGAGCACTTAAGGCACAGGAGGAAAGATTTGGGAATTGTAAACATCAAGGAAGGTTACAGAAGAGGCTGTAGGCACCTTTGTGATTCCTGGATTGCATGTTTCTAAACCTGATCTGTCCCTCAAATCTCTCAGCACTTAGAACAGAATCAGTACAGCTCCCCCGAAGCAGGCTCTGTTTAATTGGAGAGTTACACAGCCATCTCAAGCAGGGCAGATCCCTGTTTAGAGGCCGCCACATGAGACTTGCTCCCCTAGTCATCCCCAAAGTGAAGACAGAGCCTGCATAGCCAGATCTGTGTGAGCTGGAGCCCTTCGCCTCAGTTTTGGGGCTCCAAGGTCCTAACTTATGGCCAGTGTATTCATCTCTTTCCATATTATAGCACCCAATGGGGTACTGAACTTGGAACTTTGGAAATGACACAAAAATCTAGTTCAGAGGCTAGGGAGGAAAGCAACTATAGGGTAAACATTGTAGGTTACTTTACTTAACCATTAACTTAGACCTATATAGAACTAAATATGATGATGTGTAACGCAGATTGATTTTTGTTTAACTACTAATCCCTCCTTACTAGGGATTGGAAAAATCTTCTGGCCAGGGGTGGCTAGAGACAAGGTCTCAATCCTGGTCCTGGTCTTCGACATCCTCTCCTTGGGTTCCACACTGGTCTTCACCTGAACGTCGTTTTCTGCTGGTAGTAATGTCTCTAGCAGTATGCTGGCTGCAGGGCTCCAAAGACCCCTCTGCATTACCCAAGTCCATTCTCAAGGGCTTTCTGTCTTACCAGTTGCCACTGCCGCTGCCACTGTCGCTGCCACCATCACCACTGCTGCTGCTGCTGCCGCCACTCCACTCATAGAGTCCAGCGCTCCCTGTCCCTTTAACCTTGCATAGCTATGCATTGCTCTGCACTGCTGAGTGGGAGACCTGTCTCTTGGCCTCATCAGGACAACTACAGTAGTTCCTTTCATCACTGCACCTGGCCCCAGAGCACCTCCTCGCCCCAGCTGGCCACATTGTCCCTGCTCCCCCAATGGCTGGATGAGCTCACCTGCGCTCTTCTCCCCTGCTTCATGTGTCCTTGCCTCTCAGAACTGTGATCTCTTAAGTCCACTGATCCCTGAGGGCAGGCCACAGGCATCCTGGTCTCCACCTGAGCCTCATGGGGCCAGCAGCCCTGGGCACCAGGATGGCCCAGAGCCTGCTCCCCTTGCTGGTCTCATCTCAGGCTCTCCTGCCCAGTCCAGACTCACACCCAGCCCTGGTCACACACTGACCCTTGTGTACAGCAGTACAGTCAGGATGCCCACATAGTCTATACGAATGGGCCTCACCCTTGGGCCTGTCAGGGCTAGCAAAAGTCCTGCTTTCAGGATGCCCATGGCCATGCATGACTTACTGTCAGACAGAGCTTTACTGCTCCAGGGAGGCTCCCTATAGGACATTTTCCCAGTATGCTTTCCTGCCCCAGCTCATTAGGTTGGCTACTAAACCTTACCTCCCAGACTGATTCAGTGAACTTGTAGTAAGCATTTATGTCCCAAGTACTCTGCCAAGAGCTGAAAATGTGATTCACAATAAGTGCTGTGAGGCAAAAGGCCTTCCTCCCTGTATATCAGAAACAGCCTACAGCAAGAAAAGCATCTGTGGCATTATTTTAAATCCTCTCACATCTACCACAGCTGGGACCATGTGCACAGACGTAGACCATAAAAAGACCTTCTGATGCTGGTGTTCAGTACAGGTCTAACACTTGGAGTCATCTTAATGTACTGTAGACACTTAAGGCTAAATTTCTAATAATTCTGTGTAATAAAATGCTATGGGGACCAGGGAGATAGCTCAGTAGAATAAGTGCTTGCCTGGCAAGTGTAGGGGCCTGAGTTCAATCCCTGGTTCCGCCAGAAAAAAAAAAAAAGATGCTATGGTTCAACTTTAAACCTAGAGGGCCCTGGTAAAGACATTAAACTAAAAAAACAATATTATTGGTGACCTGGCTTCTTTTAAGATAATAACGAATGTAGTGCTCTACATTGTATCAAGTACTATTACTACCTAATCCTTGTAACCCTATGAGATAGAAGTCAGTACCTACTACCATAGGTGAAGAAACTGAGGCTTAATGTGATTGTGACTTGGTCAGGGTTTTACGCCAATTAAAAGTAGGGTTTATACTTGAACTGTGTGACACTAGTAAGGCCCAACCTCCTTCTACTACCCCATTCTTCAGTGAGCATCTTCTAGGTACCCTCAAGATGCTCCGCCCTACATGCAGTGTACAGTATAAATCTGAATTTCTTAAAATGTTTAGAAAAATCTATAAGGCAGTGACACTAAGAAGAACCATAGAACAGTGGCAGTGAACTTACAGCACATGTGCTCCAGCGGCACACCGATCCTTGTCAGCATGCAAGCCAAGTCACCCCAACAGCCAAGCATCAGATAACAGGGAATTTTTTCTAAACTAAAAGTTTCATATTTGAGTTTAATTGCAGTGTTGGCACCTTATGATCGATAAGTACGTTTGGGGGTGCAATTTGACCACTGTCTCTGAAAGGTTTGCCGTGACTACCATAGGACCTATTTCGAGTGGAAGTAAAGTTATGGTTTAGAAACTAATCTATTCCATTGCAGCTGAAACTATAATAGCTTCAGCGTATAATCAGAGCTTAATGTAGCAGATGTAGATTGATTGATTCCCTTAGTAGTGTTAAAAAAATTAACAGTAACAATAGGAGTAGTTTTGCTTTTGCCCACAAAGGGAAAGATCATCATCAAAAGATAGTTTCTGGCCTTGTTAGGAATCTGTATAGCACTTCAAAACGAGGGCCATTTCGTGAAACTAGTTGCCTTCTGGGGTTACTGAGCTCATCCTTAAACCATTACGTTGCTGTACAAAATGACTCAGCTACGTGCCCTTGTGTGCTCTTTAACTTCACAAAATAGATTAGTCTGCTCTGGATCATATGGGGTTCTTTTTCCTTGAAGATGCCAACTGAGCTTAATTATTGGCCATATACTGATGAGCCAGAAAATCAATTTATCTCCACAAAAGAAAACCAATTGACCATTAAATTAATGTTACTTTGACTGTTCAAATCTTGTGCATTCTCAGTGATCTTTCTAGAGTGTGAGTGTGCATATATGTGCTCGCTTGTGCTCTCTCTTCACACTCTCTGTCTCTGTCTCTCTTTCTCTGAACTTCTCCAAGGTTCAGAAAGAGAAATTTGCCTGTGACTGTTAACTCATTTGTGTCTCATCTTGGGGAAGAGGGCTCAGAGTTCATCTTTAAGTCAGCTGTTAATCACCTGAGAGCATGGAATACTGTGAGCAGTTTCTGTCCCTGAAATGACTCTGAATCTCAGCCAAGCTGAAACCGCACCTCAAATGGAAACCATTTGAAAGCCATAAGGAGAGCAGGGTGAGGGGACAGAGGCCTTCAGGAACAAGTGAGGAAATGTGTAGTGACTGCCGAAGACATGAGACCTATTGGACATGAAATCTGTCAGGATTTAAGGCATCTTAGACTTTTGGACAATGCAGTAAAACAGGATAGGAATAGGAAATCAAAGCCATGAGAAGGAGGAAGAAGTAAATATGCTAATGATCGCAGCTATGGTAGTTACTATGATAAGGTTAAATCTGTCTCTGAACTTCCTGGCAACCAGGACAAAGGCAGGGTGGGAGAAAGACCTATACCTGATTCTTAGAAATAAGAAGCATTTGGTGATGTGATGAACATAGCCTTGGTGGGTTTCCCACAGTAAGTGCAGATGACCCACATGTGGTGTGTGTACAGAATGACTGGGTGCATGTGCTGGTTCTGGTGTTATAACATGGCAATGGGGTGGAACAGAAAGCATTTCAAGGATTGTGTAGCTGGCAGGCTGGTCACCAAATAGAGAAAGCATTTCACATCTCAGCTGTCATGCTCTGCCTCATTGTCTCTGGGTTCTGTTCAGCATGAAGGCTGTGGTGACATCCATCTGCCACTCAGATGCTTTAGGAACATGCAAGGAGGATTTCCTCCATTTCAGTAGCCCCAAAGCTGGCTGTGGGTAGGTATGTGTGTGTGACTCGGGTGGAAGGATGAGAAAATTTTATGTCCCAAATGACCTGATGCTTGAGCACAAAAAAAAGGAAGCAAAAGAAACCCAAGAAAATATTGACAAAAAGGGCTTTTGCTCAGCCTTGTTGAGTTACATATGGGTTTTTTCATGATTTCTGTCTCTTGCTAAAGTCATCAGTCAAAAGGGATTGGCAAAGAAATTGCCAGTTACCACTTTCAAAAGTAGATATGTGCAAGCTTGAAGAGCTTTCTTACAGGGAACTCTGAGCCTATGACTTTAATAATTAAAGAATTTTGGAGGCCTGGCCCTAGCTCAGTCCTTTAAGTGGCTTCTTCCACAAAGCTGTCAGCCTCAGGTTGCTGTAGTT
>NW_004524808.1:785805-804211 GCF_000260255.1 Octodon degus
AGGCTGAGGTAGACATATTACAAGTTCAAACTCAGCCTGAGCCATTTAACAGCTTAACAAGACACTCTCAAAATTTAAAAAAATGTAAGGAACAGGGGATATAGCCAAGGCTCTGGGTTCAATTCCCAGTACCTCGAAAAAGAAACAACTTTGATAGACAGATAAGACAATGGAGAAGGTTCCCTTAACCTTCCAGAAGATACTATAGGACTAAAATCAGAAATAGAATCCTAGTGAAAGTGCAGCTTATACTCAAAAGAGAAGTCCAAGCCTTAGCATCAGGTTTGTGTGTTACATGCCTGTGTACTCAGAGGCCAAGGCATTTCCTTTGACCAAGAGAACAGCATGCTCTCTGGTTGAACCTACCTCAGAAGACTAATTTGTGCAATTCAGATGTATTGTTTTCTATTTTAATTGAATCATAAAGGAAGTTTGTGCCCAGGGTCATATTAGACACACTAGAGACAACTGAACAAGATGTGGTCTCTGTGTTCAAGGTCCCCAAGGACTTGTGCTTGAATTGGAATGCAGACTTTAACAATACATGGAAGGGTCACAGGGCTCCCACAGAACTTTCCAGAGAAAAAAATATTAGGACTGAGTTCTGAAGGGTTGCTTAGACAAGCAAAAAGGAGAGTAGGGAAGGGGAGGCCTGAGCAGAGAGAGAGGTGTAAAAAGGCCAGGACACCCAGGAGAATCTGACCCTTTCCAGAAGTACAAATAATTCAGTGAGGCCAGTCCATTGGGGGACAAACAGAGGGACTCTGAAGAAGTTGAACATGGCCCAGCTTATGAGGGAGGGCCCTGACCTTCATGTCAAGGAGCTGTCCTTTATCTCAAGATCAACAACAGCTGTTGAAGAGCTTGGAGCAAGACAGCTATGAGATTTGCATATCTGAATGATCATTCTAATAGCAAGGTAGAGTGTAGATTGGACAGCATCAAAACTGGATGTAGGAAACCAGTCTGGTTGTCACTACAATAAGCCAATCAAAACTCAGAACAACAGAAATAGGGAATACAAGCAAATTTAAAGACCATTTAAAAAAATAAAATGCATAGATAACAAAATAGTTATAATAAGTCCTTGTTTAAAAACATCAAGATATTTAGCACACACACGTCAGTCACTTGTGGATTGGGTCCCTGGATGTGTTATGTTGTGTCCTTTAAGGGGCATGTATAACCTCCACAACTGCCATGTCCTCCCAGGGGAAAAGCTGAAGCAGTGATCCCTAGCACAGTCCAGTCCAGCCACATGTGTTAGAGCTCTGCAGCATATCTATGCAGAGAAGACCTTGCGTAGTCAGAGCTTTGGCATGCCTTGGGAGGGTAGTGAAAGGGGCCCAAAACTCCTGTCTTGTGTGCCACATTTTATCATGGGCCAGTGCATCACCCCAGCCACACAATCTCTTTAGTGCCAAGACTCAGCTAAAAGGCTCTGGGCCTTGGCTCCTGCCCTGGGCATGGTCCCCTTCCCAATGAAGCCCATTAGGCCCTTTCTTCATGGTAACTCAGAAGGCCTATGTAAGTCGGAGTGCAGCCTGCATGCTTACAGTAGCCAGGATTCACTATCCTGGGTCAGCAATTTTGAGTACGAATGTGCCAAAGTGGGCTCTGGATCAGTGTGAAGCCAGCCTGCAGGTCCAAGTCTCCCTCCAAAATGCTTTTCCCATCAATTAAAATTCATGCTGCAACTAATAACAGGTTCAAATGAACATTAACCAATCTAGTCAGTGCTGACTTCTATGAAAAAAAAAAATGAATCTTCATCGATTCATGAGATTCATAAAAAAAAAAATCCAGCTTGTCAACATTTATTTTCTGAAAACTATGGTCCATCCTTTAGAAGAAAAGAAGTCATATATGTTCTTTATAAGATTGGTACATTTCATACTACCTTGCCAAAAATTTGAACCTTGGCTTGAATTTTTCAGTTGTCTAAACTTTTATAGACACACTTGAAAGTTATATTAGTTTTTTTTCTTCCTTTAGGTCTCTCTCTTCACTCTGTCTCTCTTCTTTACACAGGCACTGAAGGTCCTGAGAACTGCAGAGTTCGCTCCTTTTGTTGTTTTTATTGCTGCACCAACCATCACTCCAGGTTTAAATGAGGTAAGGATGAATTTATCTTTCCCCACCTGAACACACTCCATTGTAAGGATGCATGTGTATTGTATATGCAACACCAAAGCTCCGTCGCATCAAGGCAGCTAAGCAAAGCTCTTCGTCTTTGATGCTGAGCAGTCATATTTCCAGAGCTTGAGCTTCTAAAGTCCAGGGATAAATACCTTGAGCTCCCCCACCCTCTGGCCTACCCCGGTACAGAAATTTTCCAGGTCTCTCACTTTTCAGAGCTACCAGCCCACTCCCTGTCATAATCAGATTATTCAAAGACCACAGCAGCCCTGGGACCAGTTCTGGATCAAGGATTCCTTGCCTAAAGAGGCCCCCAGAGAATCCATGACCTTGGCCAGGCTTCCCAGGTTCTCCTTCTATTTAGGCCTTGGTGACAACCAAACTTAGAAATGAGCTCTCTCTGGCTAGCAGTGTGGCTCAGTGGTAGAGCCCTTGCCTATCATGCACAAGGCCCTGGGTTCCATCCCCAAAAAACAAAAAATGAGCTCTGCCCCCTCCCAAGCCAACTCAAGACAGAGAGACAGTGCCTGTCAATGTTGGCTGGGCATCTCCTACTCAGAAAGCTTTCAGATACTGGGCAGATAAAAGGCAGTGCCAATGTCTGCTAAGTGCAACAGTGCCTACCTGTCCCTTCCTTGGTTAAGAACATTATCCTGAAGAACTACTAGTCTAAACCCACCCAAGCTTACAGTACAGTTAAATCAAGAGTTAAAAATTCTTACTTTGTATGCCTTTAGAGAAGGTCAAATATTTAGATTTTCCTATATTATTCATATTTTCAGTCATCTTTTTTTGTCATTTGGTTTGTACAAGTCATATTCCTTTGTTAAATTCACCTTTCCCATCTTATTTAATATACAAGCATGTTTGAAATTCCACATTGTGGTTAGCTTTTATCCTTTGGTTACCATTTATTTTTCTTGAATTACCATCTTTGCTTTTTGTTTTTGTTTTGCCTGTTTTCTCGCCCTTTTACCAATTTTCCATAGCTGCCAAAATGGTGCAGAAAATTGCCTGTAAGTACCAGCTAGGAGAAGATGAAATACAGCCTTGTTTCTTTTCATAGACGTAGAATGTAGCCATCTCGTTCCCACAAACCCTTGCTTTTGCTGCTAGAATAAAGGCATTTTGTTTTCACTGATAAAACCTGTTCACATGTAAATAAAGCCTGCAGACAAGATATTGTCAAGGAGGAAACTGACAGAGCTTTGGCTTAAAAGATCCAGAAGAGGGAGCTTTATTTTTCTATAAAGAGAACTATATCAAATCTGTGATGCTCTCAGCCATAAATTTTCTTGAATGCTTTCATCAGCCCAGCTTTCTGAGCACATCATAAACTCTGCTAGAGAGTCTGCAGCCCAGGACTGTATATTCCAACAGGCTCACCCAGCCCAGAGAGTAACTTCATAGGAACTGTTCCTTTGCATATTGGTAGCAAGCACACCCGTCCTTGGGTGAATGCATGTTTCCTAAAATGAGATTATCGCATTCCATTCATTATAAAGTAGAGGCACAGTGAAAATGCTATGCTTTTTAAGTGCAAGTAGAATGTGTGTTGGTTGGACATGGTGGTGAACACCTGTAATCCCAGCGCATGGGAGACTGAGGCAGGAGGATTGCAAGCTCAAGGCCAGCCTGGACAACTAAGCAAAACCCTGTCTCAGCATAAAATTTTTTAAATGTCTGAAGATATGTCTCCTCACTAACACACTTACCCAGCATGCGAAAGGCCCTGGGTTCTATCTCTAGTATAAGAGAGTAGAGACAGACAGACAGACAGAATATGAATAAGAAAGACCCAGCATGACAGAGGAAAAGGAAATAAAATGAATATGTGTGGGTAGGGTCTTGGGAGGTAATTAGTGGTTGAGGCCTTATCAACACTGTTGCCACTATTAGCAGTGAGTCTCAGAGTGTGCTGGGTCACCATCCTGATAGGAAAGACAAAGACTTCCAGCCACTCACTGCTCCCATGTCTGCCCTGCCCCATCCCCTTTGCAGGGCAGGGAGAGAATCCAGCCTGTGTCTAATCTCTTCATCTCATTTCTGCTGCCCTCTCCAGAGTGGCCCACCCAAGCCAATGTTAGTCTGGCCCTCTGAGGGACCTCACCACAAAGAGCTTCTTGCAAATAACAGAGGGACCTCAAGAAGAGGAGGGGCCCTAAGCTGGGGGGTGGAGTCTAGAGCTCATAGGTCCTTGAAGTCACCCCATCTGTTATTTTCTGTAGAGATGTCTCTGTCACACTGGGCCTTCATTCCCTAGTAGAATTACTTAGTCCCTCAATTAGAGATTTAATAATTTTAAAGCCCTACAGTGACCAGCACTGGCCAACCAAGTGCTTGTTCTTTCCACAGCATTCATTAAGTATTTGCTGTGTGCCAGGCACTACCCTTAGAGCCAGTACACAGCAATGACAGGCCACATAAGACAACTTCATGCCCTAGTTGGAGAGAGGGATGCTAATCAAGTACATAGATATTTCATTGCCTCTCTAGCTTTTAAGATTCATGCCAGTAGTTCACCTACCTGGCATTTGGCAGGTGCAAGGGGGTTCAGGGGGTTAATTTGACTCACAGAATTCCCCTATTTAAAATGAGAATTTAGCCTTTGAGATTTTAGCATAACAAACTGAACCCATGGAGAGGCAAAGGCAGACTTCTTTCCAGTGACCTTAAGAGATCCCACTTGTGAAAGAACTGTTTTGTTTTGTTTTGTTTTGTTTGGTTTGGTTTGGTTTGGTTTGGTTTGGTTTGGTTTGGTTTGGTTTGGTTTGGAGGAGTTGGTTTTGGTTTTTGTGTTTTTGAGACAGGATCTCACTCTGTAGTCCAGGCTTGACTTGGACTCACAGCCATCTCTTGCCTCAGCCTCCCAAGTTCTGGGATTAAAGGTATGAGCATCATACCTGGCTCAAGACCTGCTACTGAAAAACTGTATTTACATGACAAACTTAGGATCCCAAATTCTCTCCCACTGTTGGCTCATCTGGGTGAGAGTTCTCAAAATCTGTAGCAAGCTGTGAGGTAAGGAACGCCCTTTGCCATAGCAGGCCTCCCTGGAGTTCAGTAGCTACTCTTCTTCAGAGTTGTTTTCCTGAGAGGTGAGTACATGGGACAGACCAGTCTGGGGGGATTCATCAGATGCCTGTTGCTATTATATTTGAAAAAAGATCTGGTGCAGCCATTATGTAGCATCCAAAAAGATTTTGACTCTAGCCCCGCTGCCACTGAGTGAGGCCCATAATACATAATTGAATTATTGGAACACACTGAACTTTTAAGTAAAAAAGGCAAAGGCAGAGGCTTACTGTATCGGTACAAATGTAGCTGAGTTCTGAATGAACTTTGCTGGCCATGGAGTGGGCACCCAAGAGCTGTGTCCTCACCAGCGCAGCCCTCCCAGCCAGTAGACAGGCAATCCCTGCAGGCCCGGGCTATGGGAACAAGGACCACCACCTCATGTGGCCTCACCCTCCCTAACTTGAGGGGACAGCTAGGTCTGCTAGGGGCAATGTATTTGCTCAAGTGTCTGTTTTGTCTGGTTTGTCATTGGAGCCCCTGTTGCATGTCACAGTTACCAGCAGGAGTTGTAGAACCCTGCCATCACAGGATCCCTCTTCTCCTCTGTCACGGAACCATCTTGGCCTTGTGCCCAGGTGTGGCACATCAGGCAAGGTTTGGCCCTGACCGTTTCTGACACTGGAACAAAAGATGGGAAGAAAAGGAAGAGTACATCTGACTCCTGTCTCCTGTGTGCTTGCCCTCCCCACCCGCCCATCCACGCCCTCCCCATGTAGGATGAATCTCTCCAGCGCCTGCAGAAGGAGTCTGACATCCTGCAGAGAACCTATGCGCACTACTTTGATCTCACAATTATCAACAATGAAATCGACGAGACAATCAGACATCTGGAGGAAGCCGTGGAGCTCGTGTGCACAGCCCCACAGTGGGTCCCGGTTTCCTGGGTCTATTAAGCGTCTCCCCAGATCCCTGAGCAGAACTGGGAGCCACCTCATCCAGGAAACGCCTCTTTGTTACCGGCCTTGTGTCAGCAGGTCATGGTCCCTAGAGACTACCTAGTTGTAGTGTGACCTACATTTATAATTATTGTCATGTCCGAATAGATAGGAGGAGAAAAACAATTACACACTAATTTAAAGAGACAGTATCTTTTTTAATCAGTTCTCCTAAACTTTAATAAAATGTATCTTTAAATGTATGTATTATTCAATCCTTTGGAATGTTATATTTTTGGAAATCATAGCTTTTTATTTCCAAGGCCCCTAAAAACTGCACAAAATAGATGCTGCTTTCTATAATCTATTTTAATAATAATAAACAATGATTCTGTTACCTTGACTGGGGGTGGAACACTACATTCTTTTTAGAGTCTGATTTTATGGATTGGAATATCTTTCTTTCCTCTATTTATTTGAAATAATTAGTCTAGCGATTACAAAACAGTCATAAATTTTTAAAGGCCTTTTTTCTCTCTCTTTTTTTTAGACTAGCTTTTTTTTTAAGTCCTTTATGTAACATCCAGATAATGTGATACTGTCTCTTTGAAGCACCCTGTAAACCTTTTAGAGATTTGAAGTTGGGTCTTGACTCTTAATGCATGTGGACAGTCGCGAGCGTTTATGCTGTTGGTGTGTCTGTGTTGGACAAAACAATCTGTAATCTACAGCAAAGTACATTCCGTTCACGGGGCACACCCAGGGGAATAAGAATAAAATGCTATTATGACTAAGTTGTAAACCTATGCACATCCCTTGCATTTTGGGCAACTTTATAAAAAGAAAAGAAAAAGAAACTGATTTTTATTAATAATAATCATGTAGTGAAATGTGTTTGTAATTTTGTCTCAATTTAATTTGTTGTAAGGTGGGAGGGGGAATTGCTGGTTTCACCATTTCAGATCTGTGTTGTCTAAAAGTATTAATGTTTTAATTAAGCAAAGAAATGAGGATTTTTAATCTGTATGTAATTGTTTTAAAGCACCCATTTTAAGAGAAAATACTGTGCAATGAAGAAAACCAGTTTAGGCATTTGCTATAAACTGAATTATTCCAAAAGGATAATCTATAACAGCCCTGTAAATTCCTTTAAAATGATGAACTAACAGGACAGTCTGACCAATTTTTTTAAATATACTTCCTTTTATGTGCTCAATAATCAAATGCCTTTGGGTCCTTCATTTCATTATAGATTTGTTCAGGTTTCTAAGATGCTAATCTTTTCAATTTTATAATTCGTTAGATGCTCATTGACCCATCAAAGGCCCAGGAATGAGCATCGGCAGGCAGGAAGACGAAACAGCCTGCCTGGGCGCAGCCTGGACCACGCTGTCCCCCTGGGCCACCTGTGTGGTCTCTCCTTCCTCTTGCTGTAGCCCTTGGCACAGGGGATCATCTGTCCTTGTTGCTTGAGAGACATTCACCATCTCATCACCCTGCCATGAGGTACCATTCTTCCAGTGCAGGAGATTCAGGGTGGGGGTCCCCAGCCTCTTTGCCAGGAGGTCAGGAGAATGCTTTTCCTTGGCATGTGAGAGTGTGAATTGATGCCAGTAACCTGCAATCCTTGCAAATGCTCCATCATTTTTGCTTCTTGTAGGTTAGATGGCCTCGGTCACTTTGTGCCTTGGCAGGATGTGCAGGGTGTGTTCGGAGCTAACAGCTCCTCTTGAAGGGACTGAGTGGAGAAGGCATTTCTCCTCTGACACTGTCAACACACCAGCCCTGATCCACCACTACTGAACATCACCAATGTTTTGTTTTCTGATCTTTCCTGTCAGGGGCAGGACGCATCTGCAGGTTACTGACCTGGCAGTGAATGAGCTACTTATGGTGGGCCCCACCGTGGGGTGACCAGGCATACCAGAGGCGAGCCCTGCAGTGGTCTCACCCTAGATGGAAAGACACACGTTCCAAGAGTTGCTTAGGGCTGTGTCAGGACTGACCAAAACTTAACTGATACCAGGGCCAGCCAGTCCACCCTGCAGTGGTACTGAGCACAGCCCTGGCTCTTCTCGGTGTCACAGTGCCCACACTACCTCTTTTCCAGTGAAGCACAAAGAAGAACACAACTGACACACGGGAAGCAGGGCCGCCCCTCCCTCTGGTAGAAGCCCCCACACCCCAGCTTGTTTTCTGCGGGCTCGGAGAAGCACATGGGCAGGCCTTGTTCTTGCCGGCATGCAGATGGTGAAATCCTTGCACCTGGAACACATCGACTTCTCAAATGGGTCGTCTGTTCCATCCCACTAATATACATCTTTCTAAAGCAGTGTCTCTATGACCCAGCGGAGAATGCTTACCGCTCTGAATGCCGAGTAATTTCGGTGCATTGCTGCTATATTACAAATGTCCACTAAGCAATCAGAGAAAATTACTCAAAGCTTCTTTGCTGCCTCCATTCCATCAGCAGAAACCTATTTTTTTTCCTTTTAAAGAGCAGAGGAAATGGTTGCATTACTAAATCTCATCAGTGGTCAGTTGAAGCACTCCCCAGAACCATACTCTAAAGGTGATCCCCACCCTCAGCCAACTCCCCATGGCAGGACAAGGGAGTATTTTGATATGTTGAGTTTTTGATTAAAAAGATGAAATGTCCTGATTTGCTAATCTTAAGACCGCAATTAATTTGCACAGGTAGCATATTCCATTTGAACACTGAAAAGGAAAATATCACTCAATTTAATTCATCTCGAAGTTTCCCACTGTCATTGTAGCTTTTTTAGATGCAATTAAATGTATCTCCTGTCAGGTGAGATGGTTTAAAATATCTGCTCAGAGAGGAAGAGAAATGGTTGACCTACTTTTTGCTATTTGCATTCAGAAGGCATCCTCCCAGCCCATCCTATTGGTGATGGAATAGCTAATGACGTGCAGAGTTCCTCACCACATGGAGAATTGTAGGAAATGTCCCTGTCCCAGTGTCCGCCTCCTCCTGCCACAGCCTGGTTGAGCAGGCCAAGCCTTCCTCTGAAGCTATATTACCTTTGCAAGCCTTTGATCTCCATGTTCCTCTGTTTTTAAATTCCTTGTAGTTATGTCTTTACTAAGGCTTCGAGTTCATTCCTTGCAAAAGTTGAGTCATTCAAGCCACCTTCCAGGAAACTGGACAAGGGAGAGTCCCAGAGTACAGACTGCCCCTGAAGGGCAAGGGAGGCCGAAGCACATTTCAGATCAGTTTCTTAACTTGGGGCAAAGGTAAGCTTAGCTTGCTGTTAAAGCTACCAAGAGAATGAATGGATTAGTAAACTCTTCAATAAAAACATCTCTTTGGGAAAAGGAAAAGCGCACAGTAGCCAGCATTGCAAAAGCAAGCCCCCTACAACCCTCATCCCTGTCATCAAACTGGTGTGCACTTTGTGTTTTTCACTTTTTCAAAACTGAACACAGCCTCCTCAGGCCATCCTCCTTACAAGGGCTTACAATCCTGAGGCTCCCTGTGACTGCCAGAGGGGAAAGGCCTCTGAGCGCGTCTCTTGTTCTGCGCCTCTGATTAATTCTCTCAGAGATCTTGCTTCTTCTTCATGCGGCTTACGGAAGGGCTACACGCTGTGATCGCTACTCAGTTCATTGGGCAGAGCTTTCTCTTTCCTGACCCCTTGGAAGACAGGGTTTCCTCTGTTTGGTATCTCCACTTACAGGACCAGACTGAGGCTGACTGCATGGTTGGCTCTGCCCAAGCACTCAAGTCCATACACCTTAACCCCAGAGATACAGCAAGTCTCAAGATTGCCCAGCCTAGGGGAGTGAACTGCAGCTGGCACATCCAACCAGGAAGTGGGGAAAGTGATGAAGAGTCTGTTTTCTGCTATTTCCCCATCTGATCTTTTCCCTGGTGCCCTTGGGCTGCAGTAGGTGGGCACACAGGGACTCCAGAAATAGCGGTGACAAGATGGCAACATCATCTCTAGAGCAGGCACTCCCAAGTCTAGCTCTTTCAGGGGAGAAAAAATTCTGAGTTCCCACCACCTCTCACCTGATCCTCCATCAACTCCCCTGAACCTGTGCAAATGGACTGAGCAAAAGAAAATGGAAAGAGATATTTGCAACCACACAGGAGTCCCAGTTTCTGGCCCCAAGCATGACTCCATCTCTATGTACGTGCAGAAACTTGGAACTTGATTATCCCTTAGAGTTAGCTCCATTCTCTCTGGAGCATGACTGTGGAGACATGCCAGTGTTCTTACCGATGGAGGCCTGGGGCAATCTTACTGATGTCCCTGGGTCCAGGGGAAGTACAGTCTATCAAAGGAGTTATGCTTGGGAGTAGAAATAGGTATTCCTCCACCACGGGTAGCCCCACCTATATTTTTTTCATTTGGAAGAGATCAAGAACTGGAGGCACTGATTGCCAGTCTTAGCCGTTCCCGGAATGTCCTCCATGCAGTGGGTGGCAGCTCCCAGGTGCAAAGGCTGCACTGCCTTCACATGCTGAGACCAGAACATCATGTTTCATTACAATGTGGGCGCATCGCCATTCAAACTCAGTTCTAGGGTGGTTTTGCATAAAGTTTTGCCAACGTGTTCTTTTTTCTGTATGTATTATTGCCTTTTTATAAAAGGTTTTGAAGTATTGTCTCAGTGATAAAAAGAGAGAGATGTTAATGGTTGTTGTATATTTCACCGTATCCAATTGTAAGTATTTGCAGGGTACAGCAAAGCCTTAGCTTGCAAGAAGAGCTGAAGGGATTGGAAAGGTTCGGATTCTTTGTAAATGTCCTGCTTTTCTTTCTCTCTGTGTGTATCTATTTACATGCCTTAGCACACGCCCTCCTGTCCTGATCCCTCAACCACAGCGCTGGTGTGCTGCCAGCGCAGCGCAAGTGGAAACCCTAATCAGTTATCTCGTGTGACAGGGAAGAAGAGAAACTCCATAGTATTCTTTGTAGAATATACATACCTGTAGGATGCTGTGTAATGGAAAACCATAGAATTTGGGCTCTTGTCATTTCAAAGTTGGAGAAATGTATGAATAAAATGTATAAAACATGAAAAGTCAGTCGTCTCCTCAGATTGCAGGGCAAACAGCTCGGGGACAAACAATGTGAGAGTTAGGAGAGGGATGGCCCAGTTTCTGAGGACCCTGCAGCATTCTTCTCCAGGCAGGCCTCGCAGACCTTCTCTCTAAGGACCAATGGAAGAGAGGACAGCTTCTGCCCTCCTGGAGGAGCATGTCCCAGGCTCCTGCTACCCATCCCAGAAGTCTCCGTCCTCAACTAGGCTACAGCTGCCACAGAGAGCAGTACAAGCCTAGCTGCTAGCACTTGAGTGCAGATTTAAAATAGCTTCAGATTTCTATAAAAAAGAAAAGCCAAGTTGTGACATGTGCTAGAAATAGAAGTCTAAATTGATTTGAGTGATGTAAGCATCACAGCACAGAAAATGTGGCCCTCATGTGACATTTTTATCAAAAGCTGTAAAAGGAAGCCCAGGGTTGTCACTCTGCCCAAAGACACCTTTGCTGTTCTGAGATTTCATGGGTCCTGGCTGGGTCTGCTATACTCACTACTGACTTTGCCCTATGTTCTGCTCAAGCAGAGGGCCACAGCAGCTTCATGTGTTGCACACGAGGTCTGAGTGTGCTTGCCTGGCTCACTTTAAGAAGCCATAGTAAGGAACCATAAAGCAGGAGTGATTATTTTCTCTACTCAGATTTTACACTATGAAAACTATAGAGAAAAACCAAAATCCTGCTCAGATGCAGCAAACTGAGTCCCTGGTCTTTTGATTTAGAGAACTGCAAATTGTCTTCCTGCAGACTTCTCACCATAGAAGGACAAAAGACAGAAAGTGTAGTGTTCTCATCAAGCTTTTCCTGAGCATCATTGTGTTTAAGACACATGGATATGCCATTATTAAGCTAGTAGGAATAAATACAAACATAATTCCTTTAAGGCACATAGGTCAATATTAAGCCAGTAGAAATACATATGAATTTTTCCACTATCTTACCCTGTTAGCTGTAATATGGTAAGTGGAATAAATAACACTGGGTATCATCTCATGAACTCTTCAGCAAAGAATGGTGATCTGCAAGACACAGGCAGTGACGCTAGTGCATAGTGGCCAACCATGACCTTGAGTCCTTGCATTCAAGGTCACAGAGGATAGCAAGCTCCCTGAAAGAATAATGTAGTAGTACAAGCTAGCAACCCAGACAAGGGGGAATGGGTGGCTGGGAGAGAATGTTCTAGAAGGTAGCATCCAACTTTCACAGTGAGTGACTACACCAGACATAGAGACTGAGGACAAAATCCCATGGTTCTAGCCAGGTAAGGGTTGGATTCACCACACCTGTTCCTCCCTCTGCTCCCCAGAAAGTGGAACCCAGAAGCCACCTTTGCTGTAAATGTGTTCTTAGTTGAGATCACTGAAAGCCCAAGCTGCTACTGGTGCTTTCTTTGCTCCTTGCTACCAGAGTGTTCTGTTGGATGACTGAAGGGAAACACAGGAGACAGCCTGCTGGGACCTTGCAGATGGCTCCAGGACTACAGGGTTTCACCCAAGGATAGAGAAGGACGCCATGAGGGCCGGGGAGATAGCACAGAAGAATAAGCACTTGCCTGGCAAGTGCAGGGTCCTGAGTTCAATCCCCGGTCCCACCAAAAAAAGAGATGGATGCCACATTGCGCAGGTCGGCCACACATCACCAGCTTTCCACACAGTGCCCCCAGGACCTTGAGGGGTGGAGAGAATGCTCGCCTTTTTCATTTGGGCTGGTGGTTAGAGCGGTATACAATATATCTGGTTATAGGAAAAGGAAAGCCATGATCATTTCACAGGTGACCCAAAACTCAACAAACTTCAATACCCAGATCTCATTTTAAAAGAAACAAACCACCCAAAAACCCTTAAAATCAGGTATGAAGTCTCCTGAGCAGATAAAGAGCTACTTCAAGCTGCAGCCAATATACTTCACCTAAAAGTGACACAACAAACACATTGAAGTTGCCATTATTTTAAATTTTCCTAAATAACACATGATCTTCACAGAACAATTAGGAGATACAGGTAAACAAAAAAGAAAAAGTAGATTCAACTAAATTCTGCCGCACAGACTGGTGCTACCTGTATGCGTAAAGTTAGTGTAAGTCTATACAGAAATGTACATTTTAGTGCAGTCAGAGGCCTCCTAAACATTCTGCTCCATTATTCACTTGACATCTGCTCCTCCTCTATGATTATTTACTGTTGTTTTGTTTTGTTTTATACAGGGTCATGCTATGCAGTTCAGGCTTGCCTTGTGCTCACTTTTGTAGCCCCCAGGCTGGTCTTGAACTCACAGTGATCCTCCTCCCTCAGCTTCCCGAGTTCTGGGATTACAGGTGTGCACCACCATGCCTGGTTCCAGGGCAGCTCGGCATTCAGTACCAGGGATCGAACCCAGGTCCTTGCACTCACCAGACAGGCACTTAGGCCGCTGAGCTATCTCCCGGGCCCTTACTGTTGCTTTTAAAGCAGTGTCTGAAAACAGAATAAAGAAGAGGAAGTACTAAAAAAATTGAGGCCAAATTGCACACATTTTATTTCTTTATATGATTGTGTGCCTTGAAATTCCAGTGAGTATGAGACAGCCATATCCATAAAGAGCAGCTAGTTATACAACACTCAGAAATCAATAGCGTTTTTATTTATCAGCAATAAAGTAAGCCACTGTAATGGCAAAAGAATGTGGTTCCCAACTGCAAAAAGTCCTTTTTTTTTTTTTTTTTTTTTTTTGAGGAACCAGGGATTGAACTCAGGCCCTTGCGCTTGTCAGGGTACAAGTCCTTTAAAAACTGGCAAAATCCATGGATTCTATATGAAAAAACACAAAGCTGCACTGCAAATATAAAAGCCTTGAATAAACAGAAATGTCCTTGGATGGAAGAACTAAATGTTTTCATGGCATCAGTTCTTTCCAAATTAATGTGTGGGTTTAATACAAGACCAAATCAAAATTGAAGTTAAAATGTTTTTGGACCTTCACAAGATAGCAGCTCATCTGGACAAATGAACAGTGAGAAAATGAAAGAGAATTTTTGGTAAAAAGAGTAAACAAGGGTAAGTAGCCCTTCCAGATGTTAATCTGTTCTCAAGCTAAAACACTTAAGACATTGTATACCAAAGCTAACTTCATGCTAAATATTTTAAAATAAAAACAGATAAAATGGAAATATAACTAGGTTGTCAGTAACACTGGAAGGGGGAAACATTTTAAGCTTATATGGGAGAAAAAAATCACAAAGCAAATGAAAGATATGGGGGTTTTATTTATTTGTATTTTATTCTTCAGTGCTGGGAGGGAGCTCATTTTTATGGAAAAAGTACAGGCCACACACTGGGAAAGGAAGGGTGTTTAACAGCAAATATGCTAGCCAAAGGGCTAATGGGTTTATTATACAATGAACTTACATGACCTGGTTAAAAATACAAACATTCCAGCAAATAAACAAAGTACATGAACATTTAAAAACCCTAAACAAAGCTGCTTGTGAGCTCCCCTCCCATGCAGCGGGGGACCTAGAAGTTGCCTCCTAGAAATAAGAGGGGACCGTGTGAACACATCCTCAGTGCTCCTGCTCTGTTCCAAATCTCAAGCCCTGAGGTTTGCCTGACAGGACCAGACGGTGCTTGTCCCCCAGGTGCCACACAGAAGAAATCGTCATTTGCCTTTTAAGGAAAATGCTATCATCCTAGGCCTGAGATAATGGTGACAAGTACTTTAGCAGATACAATGTCTAGTTAAGCCACAAAAATTAATTAGGTACACGAGGGAAAAACAGGTAGATAGATGGATACGCCTGTGTAAAACAAATGGCAATAATGTCTTGGGTTTTAAATATACATGACGGGGCTGGTGAGATGGCTCAGTGGTCTAAAGCACCTACTTAGAACAAGCTTAGCAAAGCATAGGGACCGTGGTTCAATCCCCAGCACCACATGCCAGCCAGCCCCGCCCCCTGGTGGGCTGAGCTGGCCATACACACACACACACACACACACACACACATAAATAAAAAAAATATATACATGACGTTAACATGCATGATAAAGGGCCAGCTAGATAGCTCAGCAGACTAAAGCACCTACTACTTAGGCAGAGCGCAGTGACCAGGGTTCAATCCCCGGTGTGCCATGCTGGCCCCGCCCCTGGGACGCACTGATACTGGGCGTGGTGACGCGTGTCTGTAACCCCAGCGCCTGGGAGGCTAAAAACAGGAGACTCACTAGGAGTCTGATCTATGTAGTGAGACCTTGTAGACCCTGCACTAAATACATAAAAAATAAATAAAACGCAGGATAATTCCAACACAAATCAGGAAGGAGATTAACAAGGTTAATGTTAGATCTTTACATGATCAAGGGAGGAAGAATTAGCATTGAGAATCTCATACAAATCATTAAAAAAGAGACTGATAGGAGGCCGGCCAAATAGCTCAGTGGATTAAAGCGCCTGCAAGCAGGCACAGGAGCCGGGGGTTCGATCCCCCGGCCTGCCATGCAGGCCCCGACCCTGGAGTGCACTGAGAAGGCAATTGAGACTAGGTGTGGTGGTGTGCGCCTTTAATTCCAGCTCTTGGGAGGCTGTAAACAGGCGGATCACTATGAGTCCAATCTAGTAATGAGACCCTGAACACCTTGTAGACCCTTCCCTAAAATACAAAAAGTTAACAATAAAAAAAGAAAGAGACTGATAAAGTAGACTGTTAAATACAGCATGTGATTGCCAAGCACTCTAGGAGGATGAGGAGGAAAGAGGACCCCAATTTTGGGCCGAGCATGGGCAAGTTAATGAGTTGAAGAGCCTCTATCACAAAATGAAAAATAATAAATAAATGACCAGAGTACAGAGGCCCTGGGTTCCATTCAGGTTGTCCCCTCAGAAAGAATGAGTCAAAGTACCAAGCACTGAGGAAAGGAACTCTTGTGAAAGCTGATTATGCCCCCAAACCTTTTTCCTGAAATGATGCTCTTTCGATTGCCAAAGTCAATCACTGGGTAAAGGGCATACTACCATGTCATCGTATGATTTTGTACAAAAATACAAAAACATTTCATTTTTGGTTTGGCTTAGGGTTTTTTGCTTGTTTATTTGTTGTTTGGTTTGGTTTGGTTTGGTTTGGTTTGGTTTGGTTTGGTTTGGTTTGGTTTGGTTTGGTTTGGTTTTGGGACAGGGTCTCACTATGCAGTTTAGGCTGGTCTTGAATTCACTAGGTAGCCCAGACTGGCTTCAAATTCAAAGCAATCCTTCTACCTCAGCCTCCCATGCTGGGATTATAGATGTGCACCACCAGGAAAAACAATACATAAAAGCATTCTTAGTATATTTTAAACAATATATGGGCCAGGGATATAGCTGAGTGACATAAGCACCTACCTGGCAAGCACAAGGTCCTGAGTTTAATCCCTGGTACAAAAAAAATACAATATATGAAATGCCATACAGTGATTCCCATTCATGTTGATGCATCTTTTCCCTGTGGTGATTTAGAGGATCTTCAAGCCACGTCAATATTTCATAAGTATCTGGCCGTTTGGGGAAAAACCTCCAGGATGCCTCAGCTGGATCTCTCAGCAAGAAAAACACCAAGGCTTGGAGACCCGGCACAATTAACTAGGCACTGTGAGAATCTGCTCCAAGCATTTGTTTCTGAGCTAAAGGCCCCACGCGCCCTTTCAGTTAAGAAAACCACCCCTACATTCAGGGTGCATCTGTATTTTTAAGTAGGGCCTGGAACACTTAGCACTAGTTGGGTGCTGGGTGGCAGGGCGCTTCCCCAGCTTTGCCGCAAATTCATCTCACCCCTTGGGCTCCTTCCCACTGGGAATCACGAAGTGCACCTCTCTGGGCAGGGCAGGCTGGCACTTGGGTTGAACCCAGCAACTTTCTCTTTGGCCTCCTTTTTCTGTTCATCTTCCTTGACCCACTTCAGCAAGCTATGTGGACTCTGTCTAATATGCACAATAGGCACCGGAATCCTCTTGGCAACTATCTTGCCCTCGACTTGCTTGTTGACAACAAGGCCAACAGCATGCTGGGTAACACTGCAGGCTCTTCCAGTTTTGCCATGGTAACATCTGTGTGGCATTCTTTTTGCACAGTACCCATTCCCCTGATGTCTACAACATCACCCTTTTGTAGATTCAGATGGATGTGGCCAAAGGAACAACACAGTGTTTTCTGAAAAGGCAGAGAGAACATATATTGGGCTCCCCTCCTCTTTCCCTTTGTGCTCATCATTTGGCAAATTACTGAAAGACGTTCATGCTGGCCAAAAGGCCATAAAAACATTTAATTAAATATTTTTTCTAAAAAATATGTATTTTTTTTCTAAAAATTACAGTTTACAGGGCTGGGGAATGTGCCTCAGTGGTAGAGCTCTTGCTTTGCATGCACAAGGCCCTGGGTTGGATCCCCAGCACCACAGAAAATAAATAAACAAATAAATATTAAAGAAAAATTTTTAAAGAGAGTATAAGTTAGAGTTTAAACAGAAAAAATACATATCATACAGAATTTCACTTAACAAAAGTAATATGAATCTCACAGTATTTGTTGCACTAATGCATACTGTTGTCTTCCAACCAGTTGTTCATATTACCAGATATATGCATGTCAAATTAGAAGAAGAAAGAAAAAGGAAACAAATTATAGGAAATTAAGAAGAGGAAAAGCACAACCAATTGAAAAAAGGGGATGAAACAAATTAAGTATCATCTGCTCCTTTCCAAAGACCAGCAGAAACGCACAGTACAGTTTATAGAATATTTTTAACTGTGCTATATTTCTGTGAGCATGGGATCAAATATAATCACTTTCATAATATTTGTGTTTTATTCCTGACAGAGTTCTAATGAGATCTTTACCTTCACTACCAACCATGATCTTGCTCTCCAGTTTAAGGGAGATTCACTGTTATTGCTCTTCTTCTGGTACTAATTATCCATGAGACTTTTTTTTTTTTGCAGTACCAGGGATGGAACTGAGAACCTTGGGCTTGCCAGGCAGGTGCTATCTCCCCAGCCCTTTGATTATCCAGATAGGTGCAAAAACTCTGAGTTGCTGGACCATGACACATTGTATACATATATGAGAATCCCACAGTGTACCCCACAAATATGTACAATGAATACATGTTACTTAAAATTTTAAGACATCTTTTTTATGAGCAGAATATATTTATTGAGAGAAAAAAAGCTCCTGTCCAAGAGAGGGACAGGAGGGGGGCCCGAGCGGGTAGTTCCCCGAGATATCTTTTTATGGTCTTTTT
>NW_004524808.1:804311-817820 GCF_000260255.1 Octodon degus
TTTTTTTTTTTTTTTGTGGAACTGGGAATTGAACTCAGGCCCTTACACTTACCAGGCAAGCACTTATTCCACTGAGCCATCTCCCCAGCCCCCAAGATATCTTTTTAAAAGTACTAGGTTTGTGCAAAATTACAAAGAGGAAAATAGTAACTGAGTGGTAGAGAGATCTAGAAGACACCATCTTATGTAGTAATCACAGTGCAATGATCAAAATCAAGAAATTCACACTGATATATTGCTAATATCTAATTTCGAGACCTTATCCAAACTTTACCATTTGCTCCCCCCATGTCCTTTATCTGGCCCACAGTCACATGCTGTTGTTAATAATCATGTCCCCTTCAGCCTGAACCAGATTCCTGACTTTCCTTGTCTTTCATGACCTTTACACCTTTGCAGGGCACTAGTCAGTTATTTGTTGAGCATTGGGTGTGTCTGTCATTTCCTCTTGATTAAATTCTGATTATCCACTTCTGTACAAATCACAGACATGGTGGTGCATGCTCGGCATGAGTTTTCAATCTGTCCCACTTCCAAGAATGTTAGTGGCCATGTCCTTGCAGGCTTCTGTGACCATTGCGATGGTTTGGATGAATGTTCCACAGAGGCATATATGCTAAAGGCTTGGTCACCAGCTTATGGCTCTATTGGGAGGTGGTGGGGCCTTTAAGGAGTGGGATCTAGCAGAAGGGAGTTGGGCCATTGAGGGTGCCCTCAAATGGGACATTGGGTCTCCGGCTCCTTCCTGTCCCTCCCTTTGCTTCTCAGACTCCACAAGATGATCAGACCTCCTCCACCGTGTAATGGTTTGTGTCTAGTTGTCCCCTCAAAGCCTCCTGCAGTCATGGGGAGGGGACTTCTAGAGTTTAATTCATGATCAAGGCTGGAATTATGGCTGTGAGCACTGCTGGGATTATGGGTGTGAGTACTACGCCCAGCCTAGGACAGATAGCCGGACTCTGCTCACATTGGAGCCCAGCCCAAGCATGTTTCTTTTGTGATGTCTTCTTCTGAAGCCCGAGGCACAGGTCTCTTCTTCCTTTGTTGCCACAGGCTCCATCTGTCTTCCATGTCCCTGTGTCTTATTTCCCAGTCCCAGCAGCACAGCTCCATATGCAGCACACAGTAAGCTCTTTATAAATGCATAACGGGTGAAGATGAACTAAAGGTGACAGGAGGGACTCCCTTCCCTCCACTGCCCTGGACTCTCCTGTGGCTTTGAGCTTGGGCTTTCCCTTCAAGGAGTCATAAAGTAAGCAGCTAATCGATGAACTGGAACTCGGAGACATTGAAAAGTGGCTGTAAGGAACAGGACCAATCCCAGGTTTGTCTCTGTGAGTTCCTGCTCCCCTCAGTTCCTCAGATCCTCCCCTCCAATCCCAGCACAGGGCTAGCTCTGCCCTCCCAGGGACCTGGTGGCCAAGTTATCTACTCTCCGGCGCCTCACATATGATACCTCTGCCCAACCAGGCACTGCCTCACCTTCCAAAGCCATTACTGCACTGACCTGAAAGACCAGTGCTTCCCCATCCCCCTTCTGGAAAGTGCTCACACTGTCCTGGAGGATGACCACACTTTTTTTTGCAATGGGTGGGCAGGGGCCTAGAGTGCATAGCTCAGAGGTAGAGTACTGCTTACATGCATGACACCTTTGGTTTGATCCCCAGCACCCAAACAAAATTGTTTTTACTTTGTTATTTTCACTTAAAATTGGAAAAACATATACTGAAAAATTGTGCATCTCTTAACAGTGAGTGCTAGGTGAATCCTTCGAGATTCACCTGGTGTTCACAGTTTCCCATGGACTATGACCCAGCAACCCCATGAAAGGTCCTCTTGCCAGGATAAGAATTCACCAGGCCTGACTTGGGAACATTTAGTCAGCCTTTGTGGTTGGCTGTAGGAGCGGGGAGGACCACATTGGTGAGCAGCTCCTGCTGTGCATCAGGAGCACTTGTGGCCTGAGAAAGAAGTAGTACTACGCCCACTCTACAGGTGCCGAAGTAGAGCCCTGGCAAGGATGGATCCTTTCCTTTGAGGTCCCTTGAGTGAAATCCCAACTCCCACTCCTTTGTATGTTTTCAGAAACTGGTGTCCCCCTCTATAGTAGCAGATGTAGCCATGGGAACAAGGAGAGCTGGCGCCTTTGCTCAGACCCACACCAGGAGCAGGCAAGCTTCTCCTTCCCTGTAGTGAGAGGACGCGGCTTTAGCTTGGCCCGGTACTTGGATTGCTCTTCAGATCGAATCCGCCTTCTCCCTTCAGCTGGCTACATGGCCAAATGGGATCTTTAAAAATTATGCTTTCCAGGCCAGGGAGACCCTTCAGGGCCAGGGAGATAGCTTAGGGCTGGGGAGATAGCTCAATAGAATAAACGCTTGCCTGGCAAGTGCAGGGTCCTGAGTTCAATCCCCAGTGCTGCCAATATATATATATATATATATATATATATATATATATATATATATATATATATATCCCAGGCCTTCTTGCATTTTGTTTTGGCCACATCACTAAGGTTTATCCAATAGTATCTAAGCAGAGGAGTACATGAAACTTATAGAAAATATTGTTAAATTAATGTATATTTACAATAGATACTAGTTAAGTTCATGTGGGGGAACTGACACATGTATATGTAATATCTTGACCATTTTCAATCTCTACCCCTCTCCTTACCCTCCACCATCCCCACAAAATATTTTTGATAGCAGAAGATGTAGTCTTGTTTGCACTTTTCCTCCCTCCCTCTGGCTAGAACCTAGATGTGTTGGCTGGAGCGCTGGCAGCCCTCTTGGATTATGACATGACTGTGAAAATAGAGAACAAACGCAATAGAGCAACAACATATGAAGAACCTGAGTCCTTTGGAGTTTTGTGGAACAGTGATGCCATACAGGCTCCAGACATCCTCTCTAGACTTTATTTAGTGCCATTTTCTTTTCTTGCCCTTTTGTTTTGTTTTGTTTTTCAGTGTTGGAGATCAAAGCCAGGGCGTGGAACCGAGGATTGAACTCAGGCCTTTGCGCTTGCCAGTGAAGCGTTTATTCCACTGAGCCATCTCCCCGGCCCCTGTGATAACATTTAAACATCTGTCTTAGCAGCTGAGTATGGTGGTGCACAATTGCCGTACTGGCTCTCTAGGAGGCTGAGACAGCGGGATCACAAGTTCGAGCCCAGCCTGGGTAACTGAGATTAGCAAGACCCTGTCTCAAAATAAAAAAATAAAATAAGGCTGAGAATGTAGCTCAGTGCCCTCAGGATTCAATCCCCAGTACTAAAAGAAAAGACTCTCTTAGTAAATATCAGGAACGTGAGTATTTCAGGGCTTATGCAGCCTGTATGTGGAGATCTGTTGCATTCTTCGTAAGTATCAGAAACATTGTGACCTTGACACCAACCCATGTCCCCAGGCCCTGCTAGCCACCATTCTGCTCAGCTGCTAAGAGCTCATCTCCTTTAGCTTCCATGGAAGAGTGCGATCATGTGGTGTTTCTCTTTCTGAGCCTGCCCAATGTGACAGCACATAGTATCATCCAGGTCCATCCGTGCCATAGCCACCTTGGCCTTCAGCATGAAAGGCAAATAGACTTCTTCATCAAAGCCTCCACTATTTGGGAGTTTATGTGAGCCCCATCTGACTTGAGCCTCAAGTGATGACTCATACTGCCTTGGCTCTGACTGAGAGTGTCTCAGCTATTTCTATGCCTCAGCCCTCACAATAGCTCTTTGAGGCAGAAGGAATTTTCCTAATGAGGGAATGGAAGCTTCGGCACTCCCGAGGGAAGGCGAGACTAATGATGTCGGCGCTGTCTTTCCAGGCTGTTTCTGCAGCTGCTGTCTTAATCGCACAAGTAAGCACTGTCACATCAGCTGCGTGCCAAGGAAACCAGAAAGTACCAGTCATTCCTGGTCAGCCACAAGCTGAAACAGCCCATGGGCTGCAGCAGCTTCATTTATCCAGAGACCAGCTCTGCAGCAGAAAATGCTATTTTACAAGCTCCGAAAACACCTGAGGGACTGGGGTGTGGCTCAGCAGCAGAGCACTTGCCTAGCATGATCAAGGCCTTGGCTGCCACCCCAGCTCCACAAAACCAAAGAGGAAGGGCCTGGGACCCTTGCAACACCCCCCCTTAGCTTGGAAGAGAAACATTTCAAACTCCAGACAAAGCATCTGACAATACTATTAATAATGGACAGTGTTCTGTGTTGCTGATGAATTTATATCTACAGAGAAAGCAAAAAATCTAGAAAGCAATGCTTAAGAAGAAAACTTTGCTGGGAGTGTAGCTCAGTGGCACAGAATCATGCTCAGCATGAGGCCCCAGGTTTGACCCCTGGCACCACACACGCAGAAGGTGAAACAAAGTGTTTGCCTCTTTCCTGCCCTTAGAAGAACATCTTCTATGCAGGAGTCGGATATAAGCTGTAGGTTTGTTGTAAATTCTGTAACAAGTTGAGACCATCTCTCCCTGCCTTCTAACTTGATAAGCACTGCTGTCACAAATGGGTAGGGGATGTTGTCAAATGCTTTTTCAGCACTCAATTCACACAATCATATGATTTTTCTTCATTAGTTTGTTGATATAGTGGATAGAATTGATTTTTTTTTTTTTTTTGCGGAACCGGGGATTGAACTCAGGCCCTTGTGTTTGCCAGGCAAGCACTTATTCTACTGAGTTATCTACCCAGCCCCTAGAATTGATTTTTAAATTTTGAATAAGCTGTCTACCTAGAATACATTCCACTTAATGATAATGAATAAATCTTTTGGAATATTTTTTTTTTGTGTGGAACTGGTGATTGAACTCAGGCCTTTGTGCTTGCCAGGCAAACGCTTATTCTACTGAGCCATCTCCCCGGCTTGGAATATTTTTTAAATCCTTTCTGCCTGTGTGATGGCACATGCCTGTAATCCCAGCACTCTGGAGGCTGAGGCAGGAGGATCACCATGAGTTTGAGGCCAGCCTGGGCTATATAAGCAAGTTTGCAGCCAGCCTGCATTACATAGCAAGACCCTGTGTCAAAAAAAAAAGTCCTTTCTTCCGAATTTCACCCATTAGCTCCAGACGAGAAGTGTCATCTTAACTATCTAAAGACAGATAAATTTACCCAGGGTCTAGAGCTTAGACACCTGCTGTCAAATTCCAACTGTGCCATTTACTAACTCTGGAAACTTGACAAGTGACTTAGCTCTTTAAACCTCAGTTTCCATGTCTGTAAAATGAGGGTAACTGTGCCTATGTTACAGAATTGATATAAGAATTACTTAAGAAAATTTGGTAATTAGGCATTGACTACTTACCTAACATATAATTGGCTGTCAGTAATGGTGACCATTTGATTTCCAGAACAACAGGCTCTCTAGAGTTGAATTAGGAAAAATTTGGAAAGGTGGTTGTGGTAGATAGATTGCCAACTGGTGGTCAACCTGTAACACCCAGCGTGGTGCTGGGTGTGGGAGGCACACTTGAGGACTGTTGCCAATGACATAAAAAGAACTGGCATGGAAGAAATGCTGCTGTTGCCTCTCCTGGAGAAGCACATCACACTGGCTTTCCTCTTATGAACTTGGCTGTTCTCATCGTTGGAGGACCACAGGTCTTCCCTGTCACTCAGGATGGCGGGGTTCTCTTTGGGGGAGCTCTGTTCCTTACTTTGAGCATTGCTTCCTGGCTCCAGTGCAGATTTCCTCAGCCTGCTGGCACAGAT
The DNA here is from genome assembly GCF_000260255.1 of Octodon degus. Lineage (NCBI taxonomy): Eukaryota > Metazoa > Chordata > Mammalia > Rodentia > Octodontidae > Octodon > Octodon degus. Next base: position 810,024 of record NW_004524808.1, read on the forward strand.
CCTTCATCCTGCTGGCACAGACTTTCTAGCTTCCACCACTGACCTGTGGGCCGTCCCAGTGCCGATCCTTGATATAGACATTGTCATGGGCTCTGGGCCTCCAACTGAACTTGTGGGAGGCATTGTCATGGTCTCTAGGTCTTCAGCTGGGTTCATGCAGGGCATTGCTGTGGGATCCAGACCCTCAGCTGGATTCTTTGGGTCTCTAGTGGACAGTTTTCCTGCAGTTTTTTATATTCGACTCTTTGGGTGACTATTATAAAATAGCCCTGTAAATTACGTGTCCTATATTAAATGGTTTCCTTTGCAAACCTTGACTACAACAGTGGTTATATATAATATTAGGAAAGGGCACAGAAGCGATATAATGGGTTTTATCCTAATGGACACAATCTCTGTAATCATTTATCCCTGAGCTATGGGATTTCTTTTTCTTTTTTCATATCGAGAGATTTAATAAGTATCACTGCAAGACACCAGGAGGGTCATTCAAGGACATTCTCATTAATAGTCATTAGCTTACTAAAGGAAACAGTCTCACTACAGGAGCCCAGCACTCATTAGTAGCCTGGGCTACACATACCAATCACCCTGCCTTGTCAGGCCAAAGAGCACCTTAATTATAGTTCCTAATTGTCCAGGTGATCTTCCAAACTTCCGACCTTACTTCTTTGGATCTAACTGTGTTTTTAAATAGAGTACTAAATAAGGCAAGTTCCACTTCCTTGTGACGATGAAGAAATTGGCTAGAGAAAAAACAAGCAAAAAGAGAAATGGAATCCTGCACTTTACTTTCAACCACACATTCTTTGAAAAACAAAAAAGGAACCAAATCGATCTATGACACTGGCTTAATAGTCACAATTGTAATCCACAGGAAAAGATGCTGACATTTCCTTATTTTGTTATTTTGTGGGTTTTGGTTTTTGGTTTTGGTTGCCAGAAATGGAGCCCAAGGCCTCCCAAATGCTAGGCACAAGCCTCACCGCTGAGCTGCACCGCAGCCCTGGTACCATTATTCCTTGATGCTGCTGGCCACTGCTGATGTCATGACCTACTATGGAACTCGAGTGAGCCATAAGAGGCCCAGGGGTAGGAGGGAATCTGGACTCATAGGGACCTGGGCTAGGCCACTGGGGAGCACAAAGGAGACAGTCCCATGAGCTTGCCTGTGGGTTTGTATTGGTGCAATTCAGTTTGGCTGTGAAAACAAAAAAACCTTTTTCTCTACTAAGGATCACAGTTGTAAAAGCAATGTTTCGAGGGAGCTCCCCAGCAAATCACATGTGTTTGTGTAAGCGCCTCTGCACTTCCTCTGCTTGGAATGCAAATACAGGGAACAGAGCAAACATTCATTCAGGAACCAAAGTTGGCCAACAGTGGCCAAGGTTTGCTCCGGTGTGTAGCCCAGGCCACGGGGAGGCAGATGCCGATGTATTTTTGAGACCAGGGCTTTCTGTGCATTATATGTTGGTGACAGGAGAATTAAATGGAAAAGTCTTTTCCAGCCCAGCCCCTCTAAGAGTGTGTGTGCCTCTGCATGAGTGTGTCTGTGCACACGTGTGTGCACACCGTCGTGTGGTGATCATCTTTTGAAACTGCCACAGAGGAAGTTCTCCAAAGCCAGCAAGTCTTCTGAGACAGCTTTTCCCGAAGATCAAACTCTGGGGTGTTAAATATTATAAGATGAGTACTGGGGAGACAACCTGCCTGATAAGCACAAGGACCTGGGTTTGGTTCCCAGTACCACATGCCATGCTGGCCCTAGAACCCTGGACGCGCCATGCTGGCCACCAGATCACAATGAGTCCAAACTGTATGGTGAGACCCTGTACCAAATAAAGAAATTTTTTTAAAAAATTTTAAAAATATTATAGAGCAAGCATTTGTGTGGAAAACTTTTCAAACAAGAAAAGCATGAACCTTTTTCTTTACAGTTTCTCTTCCCATAGCATTCCTATCTGAAGCAAATGCTATGTCCAGACACTTCTTTGGAAGTCAATGGCCCCATCTGATTCACCAGATTTCCCCTCAAGCAACCCACTGAATAGTAGTGTAACTCATTCTCAGTCATCCTTTCTTTCCACAAGATGTGTTCTCGCATGCACGCATCCTCAGAGCTGGCTGACATATGGCAATACTTGCTGAAAGGCACATGGCATCTATGCTCATGCCTTCAGGCACCACTTCCCAGAAGGAAAGGAAGTCTTGTCTGTAGGTTTCCCCCTTTCACATAAGTTTATACTAAAAAAAAATTGTACAATAAAATATACCCCCAATTTTAGTTATCTACTAGAAAGGTACAGAATTGGAAAGTTCTCCTCTCCAGCTGTGACCAAAAGACTGAATGTTAAGGAATATCTCAGTTCTAGGGCTACATACTTAGATATCTACAGAGGAAGGTGGCTTTCCAGTTCTGTTGCTTTCCAAAATGGGAACAGAAGAGAGGATTTGATAAAGACAACTACAAAAATTAATAGTCACTCTGTGACAGAGAAAGGTAAATTTCCTCAACCATCAATAAATTCTAGGGGCTGGGGAGATGGCTCAGTGGAATAAACACTTCCCTGGCAAGTGCCAGAGCCTGAGTTCAATCCCCGGTTCTGCAACAAATAAAAAAAATAAATAAATTCTACTTGTTGATCATAAACCCTGCAGAGACCCAACAAGATCTGAGCTTCAAATACAGAGTAAATTTCAAGGACAGCCAGTTGGCAGCAGTGCTGAGATGGGTGAATAGGACAGACTGCTAGTGAAGGCACATAGTAAAGAATCCCAAGAAAAGTTTCATGCTACTTCCGTTTGATAAGTCAGTAGTGCAGCAACCTACAGACCCTGGCTATTAGCACACCAGGATACTCTTAGGGAACTGCTGCAGGAAAGTGTGACTACAGCTGGCACCCTTTGACTCACTGAGCAAGTAGCTTCAGCCTCAGCTTCTCAGGTCTAAGGCTGGGGAGCGTAGCGGAGGGATTTCTTGCCAGATGGGAGTTCTTTGATGAAGACTCCTTTAGGTAAAAGTCTTTTGGTTTCTTCTCCAGGGATGGCTGGAAGGACCATCATGATATCTGTATCCTTCCAATCAACCGGAGTGACAACCCTTTTTTCTGCTGTCAGCTGAACAGAGATAACTACTTCGAGAATCTCATCAAAGTTTCTGCCAAGTGGCAGCCGGATAGAGGATGGACAGCTTCAGTTTCTTGTCAGGACCAAAAATAAATACCACATGGGCCATCACGTTCATGCCCTTTTTGTCCTTTTCCGCTGGGTCCAGCATGCCCGAGAGGAGGGCCAGGTCCCGATTCTTATCGTCGATAACATGAAAGGCTAACTTTTCTGTGGGCTCATCACCACTGTAAGCATTGATAGCCTTGCTCCAGACAAAATGGCCTTCAACACTGTCTATTGAAAGTGCAGTCAACTGAACATTCCTCTTGGCAAACTCTGCTGCCAGCTTTGCTGCTCTGCCAAGCTCTGTGGTACACAAGGAGTTAAAGTCCCGTGGGTGGAAGAAGAGGGTGCCCCATGAGTCTCCCAGAAAGTCGTGGAAACAGATGCAGCTGATGGTGGGGTTGATCTCAGAGCTGGGAGCCTCTTCACAGAGAAGGAGCCCTCCGCGCTTGGCGGCAGCCCAGACGTGGAGGACAAGGGGGAGGCGCAGCCACAGATCTGAGAAGTGCAGCTTGAAATCCATCGAGTGAGCTGCTCACTTAGAGCCAGTTCTTCTGGGGACATTGAGGGGGCTCTCCTGTCTCAGCAAGGTGTAACCATAGGACTTCTTCAGCCAATATAATGTCAGTAGCAACACGAGTCACATCTGAGCCAAAGCATTTAAAAATGATGCATGATAGGGGCTGGGGAGATAGCTCAACAGCTTAAGTACCTGCCTGGCAAGCAGGTCCTGAGTTTGATCCCCACTACAGCTAAAAAAAAAAAAATAGTACGATCATTGGGCCAGGGAGATGGCTCAGTGGAATAAGCGCTTCCCTGGCAAGCGCAAGGGCCTGAGTTCTATCCCCACGTGATTCTTAAATTTCTGTTGCCACAAACCCTGGAGCTTCACATTTGGATAACATGTCCTCAAGATGGTAGATCCTTAGGGGCCGAGGAGATAGCTCAGTAGAATAAGCACTTGCCTGGCAAGTGCAGGGTCCTAAGTTCAATCCCTGGCACTGAAAAAAAGAAAAGATGGTAGATCCTTCCTCAGCCTAGGTCCTTGTGTAGCTAGAAGGAACAAAACCCCCAAAAAGCATACATTGACCACCGAACACAGCAAAAAATCTGTAAGTCAGTAAAGTTTGAGACTTATTTGTTACCACAGCAGAACTTGGCCATCCTGATGGGTACACATAGCTTTGCTTAGCAGAATTCCTAACATTTCGTAAGGTACTAACTAGCCAATAACATAGGAGAGAGTTAATGAACTCAGAATGGGAACTTTTCCTTCTGTGATCTCTTGCGAGAGCTCATAATGTCCACAGATTCACTGGAAACTCATTCCTGGCATCTCTGGATCTGTTTGGCAGTAAAGAACTCCCACATTCCCATAATTCTACTGGGCTGGGGAGCTCTATAAAAATTCATTTCTCAGGAGGCTATTTTAGTGTCGATATTTGTTCAGAGACATCCAGCCAAGTAAATGTTCATTAAAAAGCTGGCCATCTAACTACCGAGGCAGAATGAGCACAGCACTTTGAGGCTGACTCTCATGAACTCACTCCAAAAGAAAGAAAAGACCTTCTTGCCAGCATAGCTGTCTTGCTCTTCAGTAGGCCAGGCTGCAGGCCTGCTGTAGGCTTCCACAGTCCCCCCAAGGCAGTGATCTGCTCTCCTGGATTCTCGGGGCCTGGATTCTGTTTCCATGGCCACAACACAGTTTGAGCAAACATTTCCCACTTCACTGGATTCTCCCATTGGAAAAGTGAGACACTTGGAGAACCAGTTCACTTTAAAACATTAAAATTAATCAACAGGTTTATAAGTGAAAACAAGCCACCATTTATGCACCTCACTTTCCATCCATAGGAAAAAGAATTACTGCTTCAAAAAAATCATTTAACATTTAAATATAGGATACATTTTTTATTTTATTTTATTTCTCTTCAGGGCTGGAGAAGGAAGCCCATGCCTTGCACATGCTAGACAAGTGCTGTACCACTGAGCTACAGCCTCCACCCCAAGAGCATATTTTAAATAATAGTATTTCAGTCATGATAAAAATTCTGATTTTGATAATGGTATTATAAAAGAGTATCCTGGTTTCTCAGGAAATACACACTGAGGTATTTAGGGATTAAGGGTCATGATGTTAGCAACTAAAACTATTAGTGAAAAATACTATGGAAAGAAAAAGACACTTCAAATATGTAAAAAGCTAATAATTGGGAAACGTAGATACATGACCAAGACATTCACTCCACAGTTCTTGCAACTTTTCTGTAGTAATGAAAAATTTCAAAATAATATGTTTGTTTTAAAATCATACATCCAGGGGCCGGGGAGATGGCTTAGTGGAATAAGCACTTCCCTGGCAAGCACAAGGGCCTGAGTTCAATCCCCGGTTCCACAAAAAAAAAAAAAAAAAATCATACATGCTCCCACACAGCAGCTTTCATACATATTCCCAACCCCAAAATAAAATATAAATTGCACACTACAACCCAGTACACATATATAGACATACAATTCGAACACTTACAAATTAAGTAAAACGTTTCACAAAACAACACTTACTCATCACATTACATGTGATGCTCTGTGGCTTTTCTATCACGTTTTTACAGTTGCCATTTGTGGCACTGGGGTTGGAACCCAGGATCTGGAGCATGCTCAGTACATGTTCTCTCACTGCGACAAACCCCCAGCCTTTATGGTCTCTTCAAAATGCCAGCCATGATCTATTCAGCTTAGTCGATGACCACTCGTGGTGAAAACCCATTGGAACTCTCCTGCACCAGTTCTAAAACTTAGCATGATTAAGAATACTGTGAGCTGAGCCCAGTGGCACACACCTGTAATTCCAGCTTCAGGGAAGGCTGAGGCAGGAAGATCAAAAGATCAGCCGAGCCTGTGCAACCTGGATGTCTTCAAACTTTTTAACAAGTGCTGGAAACGTAGCTCAGTGGTAGAGTGTTTGCCTAGCATGCATGAGGCCCTCCCTGAGTTCAATCCTCAGTATTAAAGAGAGGAACTCTGGCCATGAAAAACTGACAGCATGGTGCATCCCAGACCTGTGGATTTTGCAAACTCACCTCTCCAAATACAAAGTGAGGAAAGAAATCAGGACATTTAAGATTGCAGATTTCCAAAATGTGGACAAATGCACACAGTATAGGGAATACCTTGAGCTAGTACTGAGCATACATATGGCACTGTTGTTGACTGGACTGCCTCATGGCCTGTCAGGAACCTGTGCCTGTTGTGACCAGCTCAGCATGGCTCTGCTGCCAACTAGAGAGATGCGTGTGGGAATGTAGACCAGTCAGCACTGGGGGGTGGGCCATGCTAGGGCTAGAATCCAGGGCCTTGCACGTGCTGGCAAGCGCTCTACCACGAGCTACACCCTGAAATCAGAGCCAGCACTTAGAAGGCAGCCTGCAAAGCCTACACTTGCACCCTGGCCCGAAGGGCTGCTGATCTGGAGGCTCACCAGTCAACCTCTGCTCACTTCCACTGCAACCCTGGGAAAAGCTGAGCTACTAGAGCCCTGCAGTGAGATCTGGCAGCCCTGGCCTGAGATATTGATCATTCAGGCCCTGAATGCTCGCCACATGTGTTAATCAGCCTTTGCTCTGGCAAGCAGGCCTGGGGGCTTAGAGTTGGTCAACTGCTCTCCTGAGGTATCCCTGACTCTCTTCCCACCATGCTTGCTTCCGGTTTGGCCACTAGCCTCAAAGTGTGCAGCTCATAGCAATTTCCACACCTAATAATGTCTCTGTCTTCTGAGCACTCTTACCACAAAATGGTAAACAAAGAAGATTTTGTGGCCTCCTCAGATTCACAACACACATTAGCATATAAAAGACTGAGAGGCCTACAGTAGAGAAACTTGTTTGACACCTAATTCCACCCCTCTCCATGCACACACACTGGGGACTGAACCCAGGAAGTCTCACTGAGGTGCATTCCCAGCTCTTTTTCGCAATCTGAGACAGGGTCTTGCTAAGTTACCCATGCTGGCCTTGGACTTGCAGTCTTCCTGCCTCAGTCTCCCAAAAGACTGGGAACTTAATGGGTTGGTTTTGGGGGGTTTTTTTTGTTTTTGTTTTTGGGTTTTTTTTTTTTGTTATTTTAAGAGTTTACAGATTTACTTGTCTATAAACACATCCTGCTGCCCTAAAGTTCCTTTGTGGCTAAGGGCATCCCTGAAATAAATGTGGAATAGGTAAAATGGGTCTGTTTTAATTGCCTCTTAACACATCTCAGATCCCAGGAGCCACACCACACCCCCTTGGGTCTAAGTCTTTCCCCTTTCTCTTCTGTCATGTCCTCATCTTCCTGAACCCTTGTGTTCCCAGGAAGATAAATAGGGACGAGGAAGAGGATTTGGTAGAAAACAGGATTGGACTTAATGGGTTGCCCCACCAGGAGAATTAGCACAGTTGATCATTCTTAGCCATGGGCTGCCTTGAACTCAGACATCGCAGACACTGTTGCCTGGAAATGGAGGAGATGGGTGAGATGGAGCCTTAGAGACGCCCAGTGCTCACTCAGCTTTTGAACCCAAAGGCCCGCGGTCATTCTAGTTTCTCTTTTCCAAAGGATGCCCATGTGAATAGAGCCGAAATTCACAAGCAC